>NW_019208915.1:956001-979469 GCF_001890105.1 Penicilliopsis zonata CBS 506.65
GGGGCGAAACAAACCCCAGATTAGAACTTAACGTTGAGGCAAGTCTACTAGCCCGTCATCATGGGGGACCTTCATCAAGAAACCCCCTGTTGTTCTGAAAAAGCTGATGGCTCTCGCGTGTTGTGCGCCAGAGTAGGTCCAAGAAGAACGTCACAATGCCGCCGTCGAGACTTTGTCTTGGACAGCGGATAGAGCACGTGACATCTGCCTTGACGCGTCGCTCCTCAACCTCTTCTTTACAAGATCATATCGCTGAAGTATGGCTTTAATATAGTAGAGAGAGATGTCTATCTTGATATTTGATATCCGAGACTCCTTAGCCTCTCAACTCGCCTATTTTTACCCATGAGCAAGTCTGGTTGGGTGAATCTGTGGTATTTTCTTAGTACCAACTAACGACACTACTAGACAACTTGAATAAGTATATTGAATATGCCTTGTTTGCTTATTCACTCTCTATAGATTCGAGCGAGGGGAGCGACTCGCGAGGAATGAGCGTAGATGTTGTGCTAATGATACGTACACGATGAAATCGGGGATATGGGAGGGGAAGGACTCGATCTTATTGATTGTACCTACGAAAGTCATGATATAACTATGCCCTGGTGTAAATAAGAGAAATACAAGGGGGCAAGAGGAGGTAAAAAAAAAAAAAGATTAGGAATCCTCCTCGGCATACGGCGGAGGGGGCAGCTCCTCTCCGCCCTCTGTCCAGACAGTGCGCAGCTCGAGGTCAATCTCGGCGCGGCGTCGCTTCCACTCTTCGACATTATCGAGCCGCTTGCGCAGCTCCTGCAGTTCCTTCTCGACACTTAGCTTCTCCTTGTCGGTACCGATGCGGTCGAACTCCCACTGGGCGCCATCAGCACCCAGCCCCATGGTGAGGTTGAAGGTATGGTACTTCTTTAGGGAGGCGCGGGTGGAGACGGTGATGAGGGTGATGCCGCGCTCCTTGGCGCGCTCGTAGAGCAGGCCCTCGACGTCGGAGGAGACGGCCGAGGTGCCCTCGTCGATGAAGCCGTAGCGGGGCTCGTGGTAGAAGAGGCGCGCCATGGCCATGCGCTGCTTCTCGCCACCACTGAGCACGTCCTTCCACTCCTTGCGGGCGTCCCAGCCGCCCTCGCGCTGGGGCAGGTAGCCTAGGTGTACGTCCTGCAGGATGGCCTGCAGCTCGGCTTCGGTGCGGCCGGCCTCGTGCATGTCCAGCTCCGTGTGAGGGTAGATCACCTGGTCGCGCAGCGTGCCCACGCTCAGATACGGCCGCTGCGGTAGGAACATGATCCCTTCGAGGCCGATGGCGCGCGGCCGGCTCACTAGCCCGCGGTAGACGGGCCACAGGCCCGCCAAGATCCGCGCGATCGCCGACTTGCCGACCCCGTTGGGCCCGGAGATGAGCAGGTGGTCACCCGAATGGACAACAAAGGAGAGCGACTCGAGCAGCTCGTCGCCGCCGCGCGGGAAGAGCGACGGCGCCACAATGGGCACTTGCTCCAGGCGCACCCCGTCGAACCCGCTGTGGACGGTGCCCTGGTCGTCTGCGAGAGAATAGAGCTCAGTGGGTCGGCCGGGGGGCGGATAATACGTGTTGGCATGGACGCGGTGGAGGGTGGAGATCAGGGTGTACACCCGGGATGTGTAGCCGGCCAGTTCGGAGATGTCCTTGATGCTGTACATCATACGGCCGCCGGCGTCCGCCAGAGAGAGCATCAGCCGTTTGTTCGTGATGAACTCCTTCATGCGCCCTCGCTCACGACCGGTCTCTGCACTGGCATCATCGGCCAGCTCCATGACACCCCCGAGACCGCCCCAGGCCGGGAGGAAGACAGGCAGCGAGGTGATGAGGTATCCAAACGCGGACCAAGAGTATTTCAAAATGATGTCTTCGAGCATGTTGTATCGAATCTTGAGACTATATATTCCCTCCATCCAACGCTGGAGATCTTTGAAGCTCTTGGCCAAAAACACCCTCTCAATCTCGGCGCCGCCGTAGAAGGAGACTTCCTCGGCGTTGGCCAGCAATCGGGTATGTAGCCCTCGGAAATCACCCTCCCGTTTACCCTCGACCGCTTTCAGTCTGCCAAAGGGAGGCGACAGTCTGCGTAACACAGCTGCAGTACTGAAGTAGCCCGTGAGAATCCCCGACAGGGCCAACGGGCCGAGGGAGCGATAGAGCTGGTAGTTGAAGACCAGCAGGTCGACCATCGGCTTCCCCAGGGAAGAATACAGGGATGCCGCGGCCGAGCAGAATAGAGTGAGATCCTGGGTGATGAACTGATCCGCATCCTGGCCGATCCCCCCATCGAGGTTCAGCAGCTTGTAATAGTTGTTGTTCCCCGTCAGGTAGAGATCATGGATGTACCGCGTAAGCCGGGTGCGGAAGGCAATCGACACCTTGGACTGGAGGAACTTGATCATCGCATTTGTATACGAGGCGAGGGTTCCTATCCCACACCATTTGACAATGCCCCAGATAAAGGCTCGCCCTTTCCCAGCCACCAGGTCTCTCACAATTTCGCCATCCAACCGCGCGACCACCAGGGAGAGATAGGTTCTGAGCAATAGAAAGACGCCATGACCCATCAGTAAACCGGTCTCCTTGCTGTTCCATCGAGGAACCATGATACTTAACAGGCTGAGGAACTGGTGGAGGAAGGCGAGATTCAGGCCTGGTTTCGTCGACAACGGCGGGGTTTGCGAGACGGTATCGTTGGCGTCCCCCAGCCGCGTCGAGCCGGGGGGGTTCAGAAACAGCCTCCGGTGCGCATCGAAGGTGGTAGGTTTTGTCGGGTGGATGGTGACCTTGGACGTGGTGGAACCCTTGTCGGGGACGTAAATGATACGCGAACCATCCTTGCCTCTAATGCCGGAATTTCGACGCAGCAGTCGGCGAGCCTGAGCTCGCTCTTTCGCCTGTGCTCGTAGCCAGTTGTATCCCCCATAACCCGACGCGATGATCGACAGGAGCAGTGACACGGTTGCCAGCAGCCTGGTTGTTCTGGACGAGCGTTTGGCGTAGGCACGAAACAGATCGGAGTAATGCGTATACAACGCAACGAGAGGGTCGCCCCGAGGGTTCCGGAGCGTTGATTGAGCAGCCATTTTTTTTTTTTTTTACCTTTTTTTACCTCTGGCTATGATCTCGGCTTGGTAAGGTAATATGCTGGCTGACGACCTGCGTTGGAGGCAGCTGGCATCCTTGGATCGAACGAGCCGAGGGCTCTCTGAAGCAGGAATATAATGGATATAGGTTATAAGCAATGATTGATGTTTGTTCATAGGTTCATTATTGATGATTCTGGCCGAGCAGAGTGAGGTTGTTGATGGAAGCAACTGTTGCCCTCGAGCTTGAGGAACGTCGCATGTGAAAGACCTCGGCCAGTGCCAGTCACGTGCATAGGCTTAATCACCAGGGCATAGCAGTGCTCAACACAACTAAATACCTTAAGTGGTAGTAACTATTCTACTAGTTATGTGGACTTGTTATAATTTCGCAATTTCGAAATATTGGAGTGAAGTAAGTGATTGATTACTGCTTAGTACTCTGTGGTACTCCATAGGTACTATGTAACTATAGAAGAGTGACGCCTGGATGATGATGCAAGAGGCATGTAATCATGGGGTATCTAAGAGTGTCTCAATATATGAAAACTGGTATTCATGCCTTTTACTCCGTACTTGATTATTGCATTAGATAGATACCTAGGTACCTACCTAACCTACCTACTACAGGGATATTTCGGACATCCGCATGAAGACGAGCATGAGTACTCCATATGTAGTACAGTGATAGGAGACGCGGTGACTCATCAGATATGTCAGATGTACTCTATAACTAATTGTTGGAATTCCCAGATCCTAATACTGCCTGGGCGCAATGCAAACATGGTGCTGTTCCCCCGCATTGGCGTTCTGTACGAGTCGTACAATACTGGCATTAAGTACTAACCTACCTACTCCGTACCTAAGTAGCCAATGCCAGAAGAATTAATGGAATACAGACTGTTTTATTTATATCTATCTGATCTTTTTTTATAATATCCAAAATTAGAACTTCTAATAATTATAAACACTAGGAGCTACCGTGGAGTACTACCTAGGTACATACTAACATATACGAGTAGTTACTCCGTATGTATTACGGAGACTCCGTGTCTGTTAGTGCCTCACTGCCTATTAGTTAGGTATTGGTTGATCTGTTCGTCAGCACTGGGATAGTAACCAGGAAAAGTTGGATGATGCTGGCGATAGGCTAGTCTCATCTACCTAGGTACGGGTTAATGTCCTGTCCATCACACGATAAGCGCCGTGTCCACTGTTGAGATTCCGAGTCCCCACCGACTAATTCATTGGCTTGATGAGAATAAATATTAGTACTAGGTACTAAGTCAAGCAGGTATTTAACAGTGATTCAGATGGATCAAGTATTATGTATTTTTATTGTAAATACCTACCAGCTACTAAGTTATACCTAGGTACAGAGTAGGTAGGTATCAAATCACCGAGGTACTTCGTCCTCCGTACATCAGCCCTCCGTACCTAGGTACCTGTATGCAGTAGGTACCAGAAAGCTAAAGACCACACGTTCTAAAGCTTAAGAAGCCTCGTGGACTACGAGGAAATAAGATCTAGAACCACACAGTAGATAACCACACAGTAGATGTACCGGTAGCCTGTGCTGTCAATTTTTGGTAAATACCTAGGTCCTGACTGATCTGAATCTCCTCTTTTTTCCTTGGAATTATTTTGTAGTAACTGTAGTAACTAGTTATTAGTTATAAAGAACCCATAGTAACTAACTACTAGGTACTATGTGCCTACTATGTAGTACATTATTTGTCTTTCCTTGGCCAGACACTCTCCTCTCTCCAGCCTGGCCCCCTGGTACCGTACCACCACCACCACCACCAGCCCTCTCTCTATTCTTTTAGGCCACTAGTAAAAGACGAGGGATTCCTTGTACTTCTTTTTTTCTTCTCCATTTTTCTTTCTACTTTTTATCTGGTATTTTGTAAGCTAAATATCAGTAGTAAACTACTGTGCCTCGCTGATTAATTATTATTTACTGCCCCCATTCAGTTATTATTATTATTATTATTGCGCCTGCAGATCGGCTTCGACCAGAACCCTTAGGGCCCTTTCCCACCTCCCTTCCCCCCCCCAATAGCGACTAACCATCAGCTCTACGAACGCCAGCGCCTGGCCTAATCTAGTTCGCCAAACCGAGTGGGCTAGTGATGAGCTTACGAGCTCGTTCGCTGCCTCCGACTGAGCCCTTTTCCAGTCTAGGTACGGAGTATTGTCCAGTGTCCAGTGTTCAGTGTCCACCGGGGGACACTCCGACACGGCGAGCCGCGACACCCTGCCAGGACCACGTGACATCTCCCGGACTCCCCTGCGCTTTCGTCGTTTCCCCGACCGCAGCCTGCCCTTTTGCTTCAGCGCCTCTCTTGCTGGCGCATTTCCTCTTCCCTCCCCCGGCTGTCCTCTCACCCCCCTCTCACTGCTCCTGCCCGTCGGCTCCCAGCAGTGCCATCACGAAAATTCACGGGTGGTGAGTGTGTGCTTTTGGCAACTTTCGGTGCTGTGCACTAGCCACATCCAAGGCGGTGGCCCGGGACTGCCAGAGGAACGAACCCGTCACTCCCAGTTAAACTGATCCAGGAGGTGTAGCAAGCAAGCAGCCTTCAGGCCCGCCTCCCCCCCCCCCTCCTCTCCTCCCTCCTCCTCTCCTTCCCTCACCACTTCCCCCCCCCCCTCCCTCCCTCCTCTGGCGGAAACCCTGGTGGTTACCAACTTGGATCTCCAATCTTGCGTTGTCGCGTCGACTCGTGTTCTGTAACTGTCGCCGCTGTACCCCGTTCGCCTCGCTCCATCACCCTCAATGGTTGGTGGGAGCTCCGAGCTGGATTCCTCCCCGTCGGCGACAAAGAGCGCTCCCGTTGAAGCATCCATGCCTGCCGAGTCAAGTAAGGCTTTTTTGTCTCCTTCCTTCCAAGAAGAGTCCATCCGTTGTGAATTTTTAACTAATCAACTCTCTCTCTTTTTTTTTCTAAAAGACCCCAAATCGGAGCTTGCCTCCCCGAGTACGGCCGCCGGGCAATCATCCCAACCGGCTGCTTCCTCACTCACAACGCCCGAAGGTCCAGGGGCCGCGTCCACGGACCAACCGACCGACGCTGTCAGGAAACAGCGTTCCCTCTTGCCCATTCCGTCTCGAGCGTCATCGAAAGCGGACGAGTCAACTCTGAACAAGGTGCCGGAGGACGCGCAGGATGAGACGGGAAGACGCAGCTCCAAGTTAAGCCTTTCCAAGAGACGGAGAGACAAGAGTCGAGGGAGTAGCAGACGGTCGCGACGGGACAACCTGGAGATGGTCAACATGGACGAACCCAAGGTGTCGACTCCGTCGGAAACACAAAATTCTTCCCGGTTGGAGAAGAAGGCAAGAGCCTCGAACAAGCTTCTCGCCTTCCTGAGCTGCTGCACCACGACCGATATCGATAGCGAAGACGCTACTCAGCCTCCCAAGAAGACCCTCAAACGTCCGATCGTCGCGAACCGACAGCCAACCCCTGAAAAGCCCGACGTCAATGCCGGTGACTCAAGTACTGCAGAGTCAAGGGAGCATCAGGAGTTCAGCGATGAAAAGCAGAGTCTGACAGTCTTTTCGAACCAACCGTCTGCCGGCATCGAAGTCGATCACACCGTCATCTCACCGGGCGCCGCTGCTCAGCTTGATGGTGCCGTCTCCAGCACGGGCCCATCTCCCCCGGAGCCGACGCAGACTCAAGACTTTGAAGAAGATCAGGCAAAGGTGGATGTTGTTACCACAACTCAGACAACAACAGCAGCAACAACGACCACGACGCCGCCGCCTGATGTCGCTGCTGCTGCTGCTACCGTTGCCGCTGTCGGTTCCGCTGACGAGGCTATTCAGACCGAGGATTATGCTAAACCGCTGGACAAGCAACCGGATTCTCACCCTGCCGTTGTGGAAGACGAGATTGTCCCGGAAGATAACTCCATCGGGGCCCATCAGGATTCCGATAGAGAAAGCACTGGCGACGATGGGCAATATTCCTCGCATGAAGAACTTGCTGTTACAATGCCAACCCTTCCTCCGCCGCCTCTTGGGCCGACAGATGGGCAAAAGCAGTGGCTACTGCCTCCCCAGGAAGTTCCTCTCCTGGGTCGCAAATGTCTGGTTCTTGATCTAGACGAGACGTTGGTTCATAGTAGTTTCAAGGTCAATTTCTCAACCCTCCTTTCTTATTTTTTTTTCCTCTCATCGATGACTCTCAACGCTAATACTACCCACAGGTGCTGGACCGTGCGGATTTCACGATTCCTGTTGAGATCGAGGGCCAATATCATAACATCTACGTGATCAAGCGCCCGGGAGTTGACCAGTTCATGAAACGAGTGGGCGAACTGTACGAGGTCGTCGTCTTCACTGCATCTGTCTCTAAAGTGAGTTCTCTCTCCCTCTCCCTCTCTCTCTCTCTCTCTCTCTCTGTGTGTGTGTGTGTCCATAGAGTCGCTCATGTTATAAAAAGTACGGGGATCCATTACTGGACCAATTAGATATCCATCACGTTGTTCACCATCGTTTATTCAGAGACAGTTGCTACAATCATCAGGGAAATTACGTCAAGGTATGTTGATTTAATCAGTCATTCAGACTTACTTCTCTGACTGTTTCTGCTAGGACCTCTCTCAAGTCGGTCGCGATCTTCGAGAGACAATCATTATCGACAATTCCCCGACCTCATACATATTCCACCCTCAACACGCGATACCAATTAGCAGCTGGTTCTCTGACGCTCATGACAACGAGCTTCTTGATCTGATCCCTGTTCTCGAAGACCTTGCCGGCGCTCATGTCCAAGATGTCAGCCTCGTGTTGGATATTGGCTTGTAGCGCCCACGTCCCTCGAAATACCCGTTATGAACGTGATCCAATTTTTCTATGCCTACGTTCGCGGTTCGAGCTTGTCTATTGAATTCATACAACAAAAAGCAAAAGCACTATCCTGGTCCCACCTGCTATCCTCTGCGCTCTACTCAACCATGCCTTTTTTTTTTTTTTTTTAATCAGCAAGATTCCCCCCCGCGCCTATTCTGCTATGCTTTCGTCCAGCCGTCAAACAGGTCGGTTCAAGAGAATCGATTGGATGGTCAGCAAGAAAATCCACCGAAATGGAATATTGTATCTGTCGTCATGTTTATTTTTTTTCATTTCTATTTTCCCCCTTTTTGTTATAATTCCCCCTACATCGATGAGATTTGATATTCCCTTGCAGTGCATCGGTTGCTTTGCGGCAGGATATCCAGCCCTACTGCTCCCAGTGAGCTGAGTTTTCATTCTCTGGATTCTTGTTTTCTTTTTCCTTATTATCTTCTCTTTTTCCCTTTCTCTCTCATCCCTGCTTCTGATATTTCCTATGTCTGTCTCCTCATTTTATTCCTCCCAGTCTCCCCCCCTTATTTCTTCTTTTCCTGAGTTCTTCTCTCTCATATTGCATTCTGCAGGCGTCGGTCTTGGTCATCAGCCAAAATCTGTTGGTCTCATGAATCCAACTTTTCCTTCCCACCTTGTCTTTTTCACCCTTTTTTTGCCGACGAGGCATGACACAATACTACCCCTGTTTTATTTTATTTTCTTTCCTTTTCCTGCTTTTATATTTGTCTTCCAGCCTCTCTCCAGCATTCAACCACCCTGGCAATTTTTTCTTTCCATTCGTTATTGAATTCCCGAGCCCACGACATCTTTCGCACCCCTTCCCCCCCCCCTTTCCCCGAGGCTTCCAAGCGAGCGACATCTACCATTGTTTCAGTACGCAGATGAAGACGGTTTCCCAGCTACCGCCCATGGTATCTATTTATAGCTTCAAACGCTACTGACGTCTGCCCCCCTACAGTGTATATGTATCTCAACTGAGGGAGCGACGCACAGAGCTGTATATAGCACCGCGTGCCATTTAAGTATAAGAATTCAGTGTCTTCAAAGCATAATTAAAATTTCTATGTGCACTCTCGCAAATTCATATAATAAAAATATAAGATCGATAATATCTAGGTATGTGAGACCAGTTTAGGTGGGGTGATACATTTAGCACATGGCCCAGCTCCAGATTGCTGCAGGTGATCTAATGCGGATAAAAATACGCCAAGCCTGTATCTTCACTAGACCTTTGATTCTTTCATACTCTCAGCAGGGTTGCTTTTAAAACTATAACCTAGGCTTTAATTCTCAGTGTTTATCTTTGCCTTTATTCAAAAGACAAAATACCGATCTGTATTAAAGGTAGCTGTAAGAGCTTCCCCCGCACCTGATGAGCTCCGACTCGCCGAACGACAACCACGACGCATCTGCGACGATGAAGGACAGCAAGGGATGGGATGGCAAACAACGATACGAGCCCACGGCGGTGATCACGAACCCAGAAGCCTTAGAAGATCCAGATTATTCCGATCCCGAGGCGCCACCAGTGGAGGAGATCGAAGCGGATGAGGGTATGAAATCTTGGACTTGGATTCGCTGCTAAAGTTTCCTTCTGATCTTTCTTCTGTCTTTAGATCTTCTTGAAGATGAGGACCGGGATGTTGAAGTATATATTCTCGTGGATTTTCTCGTTGCATTCAGCTGATATGGTTAGGATATCGATCTCGTGCACTGTCGGATTACTTCGATCGCTGCGTTGAAACTGGAGAGATTCACGAAGCTAAAGGTAACACCAAACAACAAAGACAAAATATCCGATCAGTGGCTTTGCTAATGAGTGTGTAGAAACTCTGCCTACGACAAAACCAAATCAGTCGCATCGATTTCCCCCCCTCTGTCGCCGCCTCTCTGAGCGAACTCGATCTCTACGACAATCTGATTTCACACGTGAAGGGACTCGACGAGTTCCGCGAGTTGACCAGTCTGGACCTCAGCTTCAACAAGATCAAACATATCAAGAACATCGCGCACCTCGTCAAACTGACGGACCTGTACTTTGTGCAGAATAAGATATCCAAGATCGAGGGTCTGGAGGGGTTATCTGTTTTGAGGAATTTGGAACTGGGTGCGAATCGGATTAGGGTAGCCCCCCCCCCCCCCCCTCTCCCATTTTCTACATTCAGATGAATTCACAGAATCTAACTCAGTGGTAGGAGATTGAAAACCTCGAGACGTTATCTGCTCTAGAAGAGTTATGGCTGGGCAAGAACAAGATTACAGAAATGAAGGTATGAACTACACTGTGACTAACCTCTTGACAATCTTGCCAAACATAAACTAAATGGTTAGAACCTCTCCTCCCTCCAGAACCTCCGCATCATCTCCATCCAATCCAACCGGCTGACGAGCATCACGGGCCTGTCCGACCTTCCGAACCTAGAAGAGCTGTACATCTCGCACAACGCCATCACCGAGCTGACGGGACTAGAGGCGAACACGGCGCTGCGTGTGCTTGATTTCTCGAACAACCAGGTCTCGAAACTGGAGCATATCTCGCATCTAGCCAAACTCGAAGAACTCTGGGCGTCGAACAACCAGCTCGCCAACTTTGACGAGGTGGAGCGCGAACTCCGCGATAAGGAACATCTCGAGACGGTCTATTTCGAGGGGAACCCGTTGCAGATGAAGGCGCCGGCCCTGTATCGCAATAAAGTGCGGCTTGCGATTCCGCATATCATGAAGATTGATGCCAGTACGTTTCACCGTACCCATGCTACTCTTAATCGTAACCATGCTGACCTTTGCTAGCGTATGTACGAGTTTGATAATATACACAGGAACACGCAATGATACACGAACCATCTCATTCATAGCCATGTAGATGTAGTTTCTAGTACATACCGATGACACCTGCACCGATAGATAAGCATAGATACCTCATATAGCCAGGATATGTGCAGACTACTTTTAATTAGAGCCGGAATCCAGATTCCCATCAGCATCTTCCAACCCCTCGCGATAAAACTTGACCAGCGAATTGGCGCCCAACCGCTCATTCTCCGCCGCGATCCGTTGACGATATCGGATCCGCATCCTGGTCTTGCGCCCCATCATGCTATCCGCCAGTTCGCGCAGGGGGATGTTCGTGTTCTGCATGAGATCGTTGTACTGGTAGCTGTTCTCCAAGACGCGGTAGCTGCTATGGTATGGGTTCCGGGGCATGTTGTCCTCGTGGTCGAACGTGGACCGATATACATCGCATGTCAGACGGGCAGAAGATGTCTGTGTCTGTGTCTGTGTCTGTGTCTGTGTCTGTGTGTGTGGTTTCATTCGCGGGTTAAGTTTATTGTCTAGAGGGATCACGAGCGGTGATGCTTCGATCGCGCGGGAGGCCGAGTCGGCGGACTCGAAGATGGCGAGCGTCGACCGGTCGACGTTGCGATGTCTTTTCCCGGGCGCATACTTGAAACAGAACCGTAAGTTTTTATTCTTGTAGTACTTCTGTACTTCTGTAACTCTGTAACTCTAGTGGTTCTTACCTTCAGGTTGCGAAAGGTCACTACCTCCCCAAACTTCTGCAACGCTGCAAGCACAAGCTTGCTCTCTGCCAGATTCCGCGGCGCAGGGTTCGTCACCACGTGAACAGACTGGGCTGCGACCCTGGATAGGGTCTTGGTGGCCTCGGAGCGCATCCTGGACGGGGCCACAAGGGAGGTGAGGTCCTGTTATAGGAGCGACACTTTGGAAAATAAGAAAAAGAAAAAAGAAGGGTCCCTCCCCCCTTTCAATGAGGGCGGACCAGGTCCTTTCAAGTCTAAGGAGGGCGATTTACGAAGGACACAGGACGCATGGGGAAAAGATTTAAAGGGAATGGATTAAGGATTCGAAAGGCCCTGGCATTCTGCTCAATTGATGGACGGGAGAAAAGGTTCGAGGATTGCGGCAAGTCGATCTTGGCGCGCAGCGCTCATAATATGCTATCAGTTCACTACATAGTAATGACAGTATATTACGAGATTGTTACTTTCCAAGGGGAAAAGCAGTTATTTGACAGGATTATATTCATTGCTCAAAGGGCGTAACTATATACTAGAAATCGCAACTTTCATAACATCAAAATCTTCATGGATATGGACATATGAACCAATCATGTAGAAGCTTAGAAAATGGGGACGTAGAGGCCGTACTACACAATAAGTCAGTTTCCAAAACAGCACGCGGGGGACAGAGATAAGGAACATACGGCGATGGGGTCGTTAAACCGCAAGTTCTTGTCAAGAGCGGCGATGGCCTCAATCTCGCCAGCCTCAAGGTCGAAGCTAGTGACATCCAAGTTCTGAGCAAGACGGGTGGGGTTGTTGCTCTTGGGGATAACAGCGATGTTGCGCTGAGTGGACCAACGGAGCAGGACCTGAGCGGGAGTGCGGTCATGCTTGGTGGCAATCTCGGTGATGACGGGGTGTTCGAACAGGAGAGGGGTGCTGTGGGCATCCTTCAGGTCCAACTCCAGGAAGCTGAGGGGACCGAAGGAGGAGTAGGCGGTCACCGCAATGCCTTCCTTCTGCGCGTACTCAACCAGGCGAGTCTGGGTCAGGTAAGGGTGGTGCTCGATCTGCAGGGTGGCAGGGCGGATGCGAGCATAGCGGAGCAAGTCCATGACCAACTGGGCGCTGAAGTTGCTGACGCCAATGCTGCGGGCAAGCTTCTTGTCGACCAGGGTCTCCATGGCCGTCCAGGTTTCCTGGATGCTGGCATTGCTGAGCTCGAGCTTGTCGTCCTCCGAGGTCCAGCTCGGGGGATAGCGCACCGAGGGATCCACGTATTTCAGCGCAATGGGGAAGTGCACGATGTACAGGTCAAAGTAATCGATACCCCAGTCTGCCAGCTGTTTACGAGCAATAGGCTCCACCCGGTCACCGTCATGGAAGCTGTTCCACAGCTTGGAAACGATGAACAGGTCCTCCCGCTTCACGATACCTTCCTGGATGGCCCGGGCAACACCTTGGCCAGCCTCAACCTCATTACCATAATCTATTCGACACACGTTAGATATATACCCAGCTCGCCACGCTTTCCAGGGAGGAGACCGTCGGATTACATACCGCAAGCACCGTCAAAGCAGCGGTAGCCAGTCTTGATCGCGTTGTAGACTTGGTCGGCACAAGTATCGTTGTTGACCTTCCAGAGGCCAAATCCCACGAGGGGCATCTCGTAGCCGCTGCTGAGCTTGATGCTAGGAGTAGACATGGTGAAGGCACGATCTAGGAATCTTTCGAGACAACAGAGAGAGAGAGAGAGAGAGAGAGAGAGTAGTAGCGAAGAAGCAAAAGAAAAGGAACACAGTCCCTAAAGAAAAATCTGGCCACAAATAACGAGCGAGTTTCCCCGCCACTGCCCGGTGCAATCCTCGACTTCTTCCTTCATGGCTAAAAGGACTGGATTCTCCCGCAGTTTCCCCGCGATGGCAGTTCAGGGAAGGTGCTGCCCGCCGGGTAAATACCAAGTACACAACGCATTAAGCCGAGCCTCCGGTTAAATTGGGAGGGGTCAGTAATACCTTATTCCTACTATCAAGGGACTGTTTAAGATTTACTATTTGCGAGACTCGAATAAATACGGCGGGATGGATTATTCAAAATAATATAACGAAGTAGAATAAAAGAAGGGGGGGAAGAATCGCTGTATGCGCATTCACGGGATATTACCCGACGCTTGTTAAACAATAAGAACAAGGGAATAAATAATAGTAAGAGTAGTAATACATGGAGACAATATGTTTAGACATTAGTGATCGTGACAAAAAGAAAATAAGGGGGAATGGCAACGCTTTTTTTTTTTCTCGACTTTATACCGGCTCAACTGCAGGAGGTTCCGTGTAGTTGGAGGTGGCATGGTTGGGTGCAGGTGTATGGATGCCATGATCTCCAGGCATACTTCCCACAATCTTTTCGATCACGTCAACGTCCGGGGGCATGAAGGTTTCGAGCGGGTGGGCCGAATGCGCTTCCCGGGAAACCGGAACCTGGTGGTCGGGGGTTGTATAGGGGAGGGAGTTATAGTGACTGGCGACGGTGTCGTTGTGGATAGAAGCTGTATGAGCAGCAGCCCAGAGAGGCGCGTGAGTGTCGCTGATGTCATCAATGGAAGGCGCGTCGGGACCGAAGATAGAGTGAAGGTTCAGTACGTTGGTGCTGTCGTGGAGACTGACCCCATGGTGCTGGGATGGGACGTAATGTCCATCATGACTCAAAGAGTACCCAAGGTTTGGCTGCGACAAGCCCAGGTCATGTACGTTGAGTATCATCGGTGCACTGCTGGGCACGCTGATACTGCTGCTAGATTGAGTGGTCTCTTGGTTCAAATTGGGGAAAGAATCCAGGACCGAGGCGACCGCCGTTTTGTCCGCCAAGGAATCTTCTGCCCGACTGATCGAGTTCAGAAAGTCGAACGGACCCGTGGAGTTGAGGAGATGGGTTACGTTGTCATGGGGATGCTGGTACAACGGCCAGTGTGGTTGGGACGCTCCCGTGTGTGGCAACAGATCATGATGCTGCACCGGAGCCTGGTAGAGTGGTGGAGGTGGTTGCTTGGTGGAGAGTAATGAATCAAGAGAGAGGGGAGGGAGGTCGATTCCCATAGAGGGTCTTGGGCTGTTCGTAGTGGTCCGGTCCGGGGGCGGAATGAGTCTCCGCCAGGTCGTGGTGCCGACTTCGTTTTCTCGAGTCTGCCGGAATTTCCACAGAAGGATGGCCATCCGCTTGCTTTGATCTCCGTGTCCACTAGCGTATGGCGTTGAGCCTCGTCGGGGGTCTGGAAGGGTAGCCCGTAACTCTTGGACAGCCGTAAGAGAACGGAAGAACTGCCTCGTGTGTTCGCCTGCGGCGTGGACAGCTTCGGGTTGGCCTGAGTCTTCGGCCATGCGTATTTCTTGGGTAAGCTGTGTGAAGACCTTTGCCCACCACGAAGATTCGAAGAGAGGTTTGACTTTGGTCGATGATGTCTTCTGGAGATCGTGGTAGGTTTCGAGAATCTCCTGGCCATCTTCGTAGATGTGGGTACTGCAAGTCCAGTTTTCCATCTGGCTCACCATGAGGATGTCACCCGCAGTGGGATGCCCGAAGTCAAGGTCCAGCTGAATGCCGAGCCTAGAACCGGCGGGAGGGAAGTCGGCCATTAACTCAAGGTTGGCCTCGAGCAGAATGATATCGCAGTCTAGAGGGCCATTGATGTCCTCGACTAGCGACGCAAGGTGTGGGAAGTCGGTTCGCCAATCAATGAGATTTTCAAGCGGCTTCGGGGGTGCCACTGGATGATGCTGATCTCCCTGGAGGCGTGTGTAGACGTGGAATGCCTTGTCGATGCGATTTGCCTGCTGCTGCGGGACGTTCACCCACATGTCAAAATTGAACGCTTGGATATTCGAGCTCACACTAGGCCCACGCATATTGGAGCCTAATGTCATGTGTGCAGGGGGCAGTTCCCCGGAATAGGGTTGGGAAGGTCTTGTCTGGTCACGATACGCAGGCTGGGCATGACCGCTGTAATGACTGGAGGCGACTGGCTCCGCCGAAGTTCTCCATTTGGGGCCGCTTGTCTGGGACTGGCTGTTTGATCGGTCTGTAGGTTGTTCTCGTACAAGTCTTTCCCCTGTAAAATAAATGGAGGTTAATCAAGCAGGCTCCTCTGGTTAAGCCCACTGGCAATCTGGTGGCTACTTACAGTCTGGATCGCCTTTGAGAATAGAATCCAGGACCTGAAGATGGCTGGAAACCTGCTTTCTCGTCCGTCTCTTTCCAGTCAACCGGTAGATATACTCGGCGATCAATTCGTTACGGCCGTAGGACTTCCCTCGTTCGGACCACTTTCGGCGGCCCATGGGTGGGTTGGATTCGAGGGCTAAGAGAGATAGATATAAGCACAGGATCATCAGCGTTGCAAGGTCAGAGATGTGCAAGCTTACCCTGTTGGAAAGCATCTTCAAGTTCATCTGACCACACCGGTTCTCCATCTTTACCAGTATCACGTCTAGGTCTTGCTCTATATTCGAGATACTTCTGAGACTTTAGGTAGCTCTTGGTTCGACGGCTTATAACCAGGTTCGGGCCAACAGGTTGCAGCCTTCGAAGCTTCTTTGCGTGAAGTCGAGCTGCCAGGGCCTGCTGGTGGTGAAGGGTATGGACGCCCACCGGGGGAGGAGGATGGTGGTGAGGAGGGTTGGGATACTTCAACGCCAGCTGATGGAAGTGCTCTCCGCGGCCAACGGCGTCATTGATATGTGCCAAACCATCAGAATAAGCCTGAGCATTGCCAGAGGTGTTCTGTAGAGCCCGGTCCGAATGGTGAGTCCCAATACTCTCCAGACTTGGCTGGCGTATGACACACCCAGCTTGCCAGTCAGTCGCCATTGAGCGGGCAGACCTGTGATAGATTCTCGGAAGAATGATGGATTCCACAGAGAAAGAGCTGAGGACTGGACCGCTATGCAAACTGCCTGGCAAAGTAACGCAATAGCACCGTCACGAAAGACTGTTCAAGAACGCAAGTGCTGGAAGAGAATGTAAGAGCCTGGGAAAGAGAATGTGGGAGCGAGAGCATGATGTTTATAGAGAAGCATTTCTCTCCCTGGAGAGGGGGGGCGAACCGTAACCCCAGGCTACATTGGGATATCAGTCTGCTTGTTTGGCGGCTCCCTCGACAGCAACATCCACAGATCTAGGCGGGGACCTCCCATGGGCTTCGCGCGTCCAAGGACATGCAGTCAAGAGGACAGGAAGACAGTGGCTATCCTTGCCGCAGCAAATGAGGAGCACAGGAAAGGTTCGCCGTGAACGAGCTCAAGTGGGATGCAAGGGATGCCCAGCAGCACGATCCAGTAACGAGCAGTTCGGAGATTTTATGCAACAGAAACCCATTGCCAGTAGGTCAAGGCTCGACCAGGTACAGAGGTTGATGGTGGGTGAACCGTGACAATCAGAATCAACAAGAATGTCAGAAGATCCAACGACAGCGGTTGTTCGTCGAACGAGGAATGCATAACTAATCAAGAGAGAGAGCATTTGGAATGTAGGCGTCACATAAGGACCTTGTCTATTGTTGTCAATCAAGGTTGAAGGGGTCTACAATAGAGGAGTTGGACAGGACTTGAACTGGATAGCAGTAGCGCAGTCCAGGAGATTGATTCCTTGGAAGATGCACGATAGATTTTGCCGTGCAGCGCATTGCAGGGTGCATAAAGTAGGTACTGACAGGCGACATGAACGTGTTGGGCCGGGGCAGTACATGGGCGTCTGCTGCCCCATTAGCCAAGCAAGGGATGATAACAGGCCGGCGCGTTCACGACCACCTTCATTGCTGTCCCTATCCACAGGGAGAAGTGCCCTTAGGCCTCCCCATCGTCCTGGGCCCCTACAGTGAATTTTTTGCGTCCCCCTCCGGTGAGCTTCTGAAGCTTGACCCTGTCCATCTGTTCCCCTACCTTCTTCTCGATCTTCGCGATCTCGCTTTCAGGATCGACATCCTCCTCGTTCACGAATTCCAAGACTAATCTTCTACCCAGGAGATGCGTGTTCTTCAGCGCGTCCATAGCATTTTCAGCCTCGCGAGCGCTGATAAAATCAGCAAAGGCAAAACCACGAGCAGAATGGTCGAATTTCTTCGGAACTCGCACAGAGCGGAGCTGCCCATATGCACCGAAAAGAGACCTGACATCCTTTTTCGTAGCCTGGAACGGTAAGTTCTTGATGATGATCTTCGTCCTGCGGGCAGCGAGCTTCTTCGCGTTGTCCTCACGCCTTCGTTCTTCCGCTGCATCCAAGCCTTTGTGGGAAGTTTTGATGACAAGCGCGTGACCGTCAAGTCTATAGCCATCCATCGCTGCTTGGGCAGCCTGAGCTTGAGCTTTCGTTCGGAAATCCACAAACCCAAAGCCCATGCTAAGCGTCTGACCAGGCCGCTTGGGATCTGGCTTGGTCTTGACTTTAGCAGACACGAAGCCGTCCAGCGGCCGGAATGTGTCGACGAATTTCTCGTTAGTTGTTGAAAAGTCTAAGTTCTTTACGAAGAGAGTTGATGTCAAAACTCCCCCATCAGCCTCACCCGCAGTGAACGTATCAGCAGTGGAGAAGCCTTGCGAGATGGCCTTCACCTCTGGCACAGGTTGCTGAGTCGATAGGTTGGCATCAAATAGATCCTTCGGGGCTTTCTCCAAAAAGAGGATGGAGTCTCCCAATTTTCGGTACGCAAGACCTCTAAATGCTTGTTGAGCCTCGTCGGGTCTACTGAATTCCACGATCGCTATCGTACCGCTCGGAGGCATGAGAAGTCGACTAATCTGGCCGTAAGGCTCAAAGAGATTCCTCAGGTCGGTGCTTTTAACTCCGTAGGAGAAGTTTTTGACCAAGATTGCGGTGTTGCCCCGTTCTCTTTGCTTAAAAGCATCGATGTTAACACCATTTGACACGAAATAGGCCTTGGTCTCCTGGATTACGTGCGTTTCCGCATGAGCCTGCTTCACGGCAGCGTCTGATGAAGTAGGGTCCAGCAAATCGGCCTTTGAGACACCAAGCCTTTCCGCTACTGAAGACATCACTGCGTCGGTGTTCATGTATAAAGCGTTCCAATTGAACGTCGACGATGTAGCCTCCATCTTCCGTTTGATTTGCTTTTGCTTTTTAAGAGGAAGTTGTGCCAGCTGGTGCTCATCGATCTTATATGACTTCTTCGCAGCAGCCGGAAGAACATGCAAGAGGCGACCTTGGAAGTTCTTTCCGTCCAAGCTTTTGTAAGCGTTGACAGCGGACTCCGGCTCGACGTATTGGATATAGGCAAACCCTTTACTTGTCGTTGACCGGGTATCAAAAGCAACGTGGATCTGAAAGAAGTCATTAGCAACTGAGCCACGGTAAAAAGTTGTTACTATTGAATTCAAAGAGGATTGAAACACGCTTCATCAGATATTCAAGAAGCATCTACTAAAATCTCTTGACCTGTTCACATCATGTGCTTTTGCATCAGATGTCCCTATCAGGAAGATCATCACAGTAGCGTGCACTCCATAAACTGGAGTTTAGGGTAGATAGAGGAGGGGAATAAATAAATGGGATGCGACTAACCTCTTCGATCTTCCCAAAAGGCTCAAAAACGGGGAGTAGATCAGCCTCCGAAGCATCGTAGGACAAGTTTCTCACAAAAAGACGAGCTGAAATGAGGATATTCTCAACGTTTGTATCGACCACCGGTTGTGACTTTGCCTCGTCGTCGACCATGGTGTCCTTCTTTTGCTCTGCGAGAGGTTCGTCATCTGACTGTGTCTCCGGTCTGACTTCAGCAGGAGCAGAGACCTGGTTCTGGGCCGCTGAGCCGAATTCCGCCTGCTCCTCATCGTCCAAAAGACCAAGAAGGCGACTTGTTTTCGACCGGAGCCAGTCAGAATCCGTGATCGGTTCTTCTGATGCCTTGGCGGCGGCAGACTCATCCTGCACCATGACATCGTCGGATTGATCCACCACTTCAACACGATCGACATTTTCAGTCTTCGATTCCTCGTGCCGAGGCTCCCGAGCGGGGACAGTGGAGGATCTTTGAGAAGCATCGGGTACTTCTACCTTAGCTTTCTTCCGCTGTGTGTCATTCGAGACAGCGGGTGTTGAGTCGACCTCCATAGGCTCAGCACCTACAGCTGAGTCTTTCTGGGGAAGAGCCCTGGGAAGTTGTTCTTCGTTTGCCCAGGTCTTCGTCTTCGACGAGTGTTGCATAACAGAAAGATATTCCTGCAACTTGGGGTCCGCCTCGGCATTCTTTCCATCGCGTTTCCGCTTCAGACTATTGCCTTGAGATGTATTCTTATCATCGGAGCCACCAACAGGGGTTGAGTCAACCTAGTAAAATACTGGTCAGTCCCAAGACCACCTTCACTGGTCAGCGCGAACAACAAAAAGAAAAAAGAAAAAAAAAGATCACAAGCAAAAAGCAACGGCGATAATCAGTCACATACTGGTCGAGCAATCTCTACTGAGATCTTAGACATCTTGACATAAGTCCGATTGAAGTAGTTCGCAGCTTGCTGGGCTACCTCTGGGCTCTTGAAGCCGACGAACCCAATTCTGCGCTTTGACAGGACATGGGCATCTGTCACCTGGTAACGACTGGCGAAATGCTTTCTGAGCTGTTCATTGGAGAAAGTAGGCGGCAGGCCAGAGACAAAAACTCTGGTGTTCTCCATATTGCTGGTTTCTACCTGGCAACGCCCAGGTGAAGCATGAGGGAAGAAAACTTTTTTTTTGCGGATGTTTTTTTCTGCTGGTTTATAATGCCGAGGGCGGTGAGCGAGGGCCTTGGGGCGTGGCCCGTGCCTCAATGATGATGCTCGACATTCGCACGCGCCATCGCTTTGCACTTGCAAGAGCGGTCTCGCTATTTCCTTTAAGAACAAGCTGTTGATTCGCCAAAGCTGTGGCTGGCACCGACTCCCTTTTGACTTCGATACCCGCTTCAACAACTGACCGACACTCAAGATGGCGACCGAAAAGAGAGAGAAGCTGGAAGGTAGGCGCCCGGATTCCGGACGACTCGACTCATTTCGCGGCTAATTGTTCCCTCTCAGCGCAAATAAAGTCCGTTGATATGGTATGCTCGCCAATTGCCGCTATTCTGTTTCCTGACGCTTACAGTGATATAGACCGAGGACATGCAGCAAGAGGCCGTGGAAGTTGGTACGGAGTCCTGACATATTCTGTTCGATCATGCGGGGAGGGGGGGCAATTGCTAATTTCGCAGCGATCGAGGCGATGGATAAGTTTCACATTGAGAAGGTTGGTACAAGGCCTGGGGCTCACTATGAAAATAATTATCTCATGTTTTTTATGATGACTGATGCGTTGCAGGATATCGCTCAGTACATCAAGAAAGAGGTCCGCGAGTCTTTCCCTAACACTAATCTCCTCTAAACTGACACGTCGGACAGTTTGATTCGCGAAAGGGCGCAACATGGCACTGTGTGGTTGGTAGGAACTTCGGTAGCTTTGTCACACACGGTGAGCTATAACCAGATGCTGTAGAGTCAGGCTATGCATTGAACCTAATACTGGTACAGAGACGAAACACTTCATTTACTTCTACCTTGGACACTGCGCTATTCTCCTTTTCAAGACCCAATGATTTCCGCCCCCGCCTCTATTGATTGCGAAAAAGTTTACACTCCTTTTTCGTGCCAGTGATCTGTACACGTCAGACATGGGACCATGATCGAGCTTTATCTTCGTTGAAGGAACCTTGAAAACGGGGAGTTAGCGATGGTATTGAGATATTCTTTTCGGGACTATGGAGAAAGGATGGTGTTGAACTGGGCTCTTGCCCGCAGATCACACCCAGCCCTTCGATTCTGCTCTTATATCCTTCTTTGACTTTTTTTCTTCATTTACCTCATTCAATATCTTGATTGATTGTCGATAGCAATCGATATGCTTTTTTGCGGGTAGTATACCGAAAATCCAACTTCTTGTTGATGGCATTATGCATCTTTATTTTCGAGTAAACAGCTGTGTACAGAGTAACGGCTCTATATATTTCTTTGACTCGGATGACGTCGTGCCGGTAGTCGTATTATTAGTAGTCATCTATGATTTGAATCGTCTCTGATGATTCGATTCATTATAAAAAGAACATCAGATGAGCTCTCCCTGAGAGTATTATGATTGTTTATCCATGCTGATCTCCACTGCAGCCGTGCCATGGATTGAAATCAGGGCGATCAGGTGCTTAATGCGCTCTAGCCACAACGCCACACGCGTCACGTTCTTGTGGCCGAGATCAGCTTCATTCAAGTTTCAACTCCCAAGCTGGTCAACTCGAGAACTTGCAGCTATCTACCTTTGTTGTTTTCATCAGAACACAATCGATTTTGCACCTGGATCCATAAATCAAGCCATGGCAATCTGTCTTACGTTCGGAACGCAGGGTAAGCTTAGCTTCTACAGGGCGCTGCAACCTGCCCAGTTTATATTCAATCATACTTGCCAACCACCCCATCTAACATTCTGAATAGAATTTACCTCGATGCTCGAGGAGTATCGAGACGTCAGAGCATATTGCTATAACTGTATGTCGCCTCTTTTCATGCCTCACAAGAACAAGCAGCTTACTCGGACCCTTTCCCAGGCCAACACTGGAACGGCATTTGCGTTAGCAGATGGTAGGCCCCATCTCCCAAAGTTTCAGATATCAGCAAAACTAATGGACCATCCCGTATAGGCCCTGGTTTACTGTTTGCTTTGTTGTATGTTATTCGTGTCTCTCCATCGAGTGGCGTGGTATCTGACTCCATTTTCTAGCCTGTGCTCCCATTGTCGATCCACAAATACCGAGTAAGTATCTTTATTTTTTTTATAAACAGACCCAACTATAACTCTCCGCTGAAAAACCTTTACAGGAAGTCACATGCCAGACCTGCCGGTTCACTCAGGACCTGAGGTATGTAGACGAGCCTTTTGTAATCGGGCTTGGAACGAAGCGCTTCAAAGACTAAGCTATTCGCAGAGATCGCCCTGATATCACACCAAGTACGAGGCCACCCCCGGGATATGTATCTGGAATTGCTCCCCAGCCACCGCCCCAGGCTCATGGTGGATACCAACCTCCTGCACCTCCACAAGAGGGCCAAGGAGGCTATTCCTATAAATGATAATGATGCTTTGCTACGATAAGTCATGTGTTTCGGTACTAGGATGCAGAATACGATTCAAATTCTTTAAAACACTAGCTTCCATTCATTAAGATAGTAAGATCTGATGTGAGCGATAAACGAGAGGGGGTATAAGAGTCAACGTCAACAAATAAAGCATGGAAAAGAAATACACGGGTTAGCCAATTTCAAGCCTGTGTCACATCTTTGGCCTGGGCTTCCTTCATCTTTTCCGTCGGGGTGGCGATGCCCGACTGCCCTTCTTCGCGCGGGGCCTTGTGGCCCTGCAGCGCGGGCTTCTTGCCCATGGCATCCAGAGCCATCATGCGGACGACGCGGACGATACTGTGACGGCCCTCGTAGAGCGGGAAGACGACCACACCAAAGGCAGTGCCGAACAGCCAGAGCATACCGACCACGACCCAGCCAGTGAAGAATTTCTTGCTGAACACGTACGAGGAGCCGTACATCGGAATCGGCCAGAGGATCAACAGGCACACCGTCATGATGACGGTCAACGTGCGGGAGTAGAATGCCGCCTTGTTCAGCTTGCGGGTCTCCTCTTCCGACTGGTCACTTGGGTCGTCTGTCTCCCCGGGGATGAGTTCGATGTCAACGTGAGCGGCGGCTGCAACGTCCGTGTCGTCCACCTTGCGGATGGCGCGCATGCTCTCATAGTCGTAGTTCTGCTGTCCGAAGATGAAAGTGAGAACGGGGCTGAAGATGATGGGGCTCAGCAAAGCTGCGACATTGCCAGCAAGCATAGGGTAACTAAGTAGAGAGCGATCTATCAGCAGATGTTTCAAAGAGAATATACCTTGAAACAATGGAAGGGGGGGGAAGGGG
>NW_019208915.1:979569-987947 GCF_001890105.1 Penicilliopsis zonata CBS 506.65
GGGGGGGGGGGACTCACTTCTCTCCGGTAGTGGTCACGGTCAAGACGCCATACTCCTTCTTGGCGGTGACCAGCCAAGCAATCAGCGAGACAACAAGACCGAGTGGAGGCGACGCCGCGGCAGCGATCCAGTTCTGGCCCTTCCAGAGCAGAGTCATGGCTCCAGGGAACACGGCGGACGAGATGATGACGCCCATGAGCAGATAGAGATAGCCCATACCGACGCCAGCGTAATAGAGTCCCGTGGCAAATGCAGCCATGATGATCGAATACACAATGCAAGACATGTGGGAGATCCAAACCAGCTTCTTGCCCTTGGCAGTGGGGTCGATGTAGGCCTGGTAGATGTCATAGGTAAAGATGGAGGAGACGGCAATCAGCTGCGCGGAGAAGGCCGAGGTGACGGCCATGAAAATCATGAGAGTCGTTGCAACAGCGCCGCTATGCCCGAGAAGCTGCACAGCAGCGTATGGCAGCACGAGGCCAGCAGTGACATCAGTGGAGCTGATCCGTTGGGACCCCTCCAGGGCGAGAGCAGAAATGCCCATTGTGCTTGCGCAAAGCCAGGGGATGGCAAACCAGCAGAGACCCCCGATGATATAACCGGGGAACGCATGAACTGGGCTGGCGGCAATAGCCTTGTTGTAGTATCCATTGTCGAGGAAGACCGTCCCAAAGTTCCCGACCAGGTTGATCACCCAGAAAATGCCCCCATTCTTGGATCTCATGGTCAGGTAGCTGCCCTCGGCATTTCCGGCCACGGGGTGAGCCTTCGCTGCGGCTACCAGAGCATCATATACCTTGCTCGGAGAGCCAAGGGTCTCGTTGGTAGCGTAAGCAGAGAACGAGAATAGAAAGATGACGACAATAATGACGACAGTGTGCATGTAGTCGGTGATGAAGGTGGCCTTGATACCACCAAACAGAGTATAGAGAACCACACCGATGGGGAGAAGGAAACACGCTGCAGGTGTCGGCACTCCAGTCATGGAAGTCATCACAGCAGAGCCACCCGTGAGCAGCATGGCCGTGACCAGGATGTTGGTCATCAAGCAAAACACGATGAAGACAGCATGCACTACGGTTCCGTAGCGAGCATGGATTGCCTCCAAGAATGTATGCGCATTCGGAGCCCGTCTCTTCAACTCTATGGCAAGCGTTGCGAACAAAAGGATCTGGACAGTGGCGCCTAAGATCGATACCATCAGCCACCTGGTTCTCAAGGGATATCCTAGACCTGCTGCCTGTATGACTAACCTGACGCATAGAAGAAAGGACCCGAAATGCCATATTCGTAGGCAACGGACGAAGACTGGAGAAGCGTCGCAGCCCAAGTCCAACTACTGACGACCGCAGCAGCAACCAACCCTGACTTAACGGAGCGTCCAGCCGTGGAGAACATTTCCGAAGTCTGAACTTCATGTTGATACCTGGGAAGGATATGTTAGTCGCTGTCAACAGTCTTCTGAAGCAGTCCGTCTGTATTGCTGACCGTTTGAGAGCCCAAGTGATGAAGATCATGAGCAGGGCAAAGGCAAAACCCAGGCCCAGAATGATGCCATAGCCGAACCCTTGAGAAAGGGGGGCCTCGAAAACCACCGTTCCAGACGACATTGTAGGCAAGCAAGTCGAAATCCAGAGAACAAACCAGTAGGCGATGGGATTTCCTTGTAGATCAGGCCTCTAGAAGTCCTGGGAGGTGAACGGCTCATATAGAGCGCAGCTCGACACTGCAGATCCTGTACCGGCTCCGAATTCGCAGACATCATCCTGACCTTGACCACTGTTGATATCCTATAATGCCTGTGAATTGAGATAGGGACTACAGCCCGATAATTCCCTGGTCTGATAAGAACCTTCTTTGCTAATTTTGATCAGGTCAACCTACCAGGGAACCAGGGCACGGTGCACCCAGAGAGGTCCACAGGGGGGGATCTGAAGGCTTGTTCTCTCCACAGCCAGGCGGCTTCCAACTCCAGGATCGGCTTGACCGCGCCATCGATAAGAAGAATACTTGCGTTTCAGTATCATGTCATGAGTTATTGGTGGTTGTGGATGTCGAAAGTCGTCCTTATCAGTACCTTTTTCTCACGTGATCTAAGCAGTAAAAGAGGCTGTCTGTGATTGGCTGCAAAAACGCGTCGAGATAACAGCACCCGTGTTTCATGCCTCAGGCAGCAAAGGGTCCTCGGCCGTCCCCGCCGCGCTGATAACGCTTACTCGATACACCCACTAATGAGAAACCAATTCCATTCCGTTCGGAGTACTCCAGACTACTACTACGGAGTAGACGGAATCCACAGATGGACAGTGCATATCCCACACTGAGGTGAGAGCTAGCAACCAGACAAGGGGGGGATGTGGATGGTTGGGGGAAGGCGTTGAAAGGAGTCTTGGCCGACCACGGGTGAGTCCCTCAAGGCCGTCAATATATGGCTTCCCGATTATCAGCGATGGTTACATCGAGATTTGTGGCGATTATGCAGTGCGAGTGATGGAATGGATTCTCATGCTGACCAAAGGACTCCATGCAGGGACTCCGTCCTGACGTTGGGGCCTTGTTCGGCCATATCTTGCGTACTAATAGTGTGCTACACCTCTCCCGGAAAACCGATAAATTTTCATCAGATGGAGGGCCAATCCCATTCCCAGTATTTTTCATGATATCCCGGAGGGTACATCTGATGCTTAGGTAGGGGATGTCACCCATCTCTTAGACAGGGAAGGCGAAAAATATCACATGAATGGAGGATGAGAACCAAGCCGCCAATTGAGTCGTCGAATGGTTTCGAATCTGTGGTAATCCACCCAATCGCTTTGCCCTCTGGAAGGCTACAAAGGAGGCAATTCAAACAAGCCCAGCCGCTAGAAGAGACTAGTTTCAGAGATAATCTACAGGCAGCTTTATGGTTCAAGGTCAGAGCATATGCATTGAGTATGACTATATCCACTCCAACTGCATACGGCAACCAGCTTCAAAACAAACTGTTCACGGACTGGACATATATCTTTTATCTCGACTCGTCATTTGACCAGAGCTTCATAAATGACAATATGCCATTTGACATGTCCTATATACATAAATCTAGCACACTTTTCAATCTACCAAGAGTCCTAAGCAGCTCAATTCTTCACCAATTACCTCTTAAGTTCACTAGCTTACCCAACAGGCGCCCTTGAACATGGTTATCCTGTCGAGCCTGCCTGGTTCTGAGCGTAAGAAAAGAATGGATATGCTGTCGTAGGACAGAGGGGAACTGTCTCATACACAAAAAACCACTGATAGTGACCATTCATGAAATAAATGTACTATACGCTATAGATAGAGAAAGGGATTTCATGGCCTAGCATAGTACGCCTGAGATATCTTGGAGAGGAAAATGATGCATGGTTGATGACTAGGGTTTTTATCCATGGTTCTTTCTGCTTTGGCCTACGCCTACTGCATCTAACCTCTTCAAACCACTTCAAACCACTTCAAACCACTTCAACACCTCATCAACACTACTTCCGCACCACTTCAAAACCAAAACTTGCAGGCTGCCAAAAATGACTTCAGATAATCTGACCGAAGCTGTCTCTCCAGGAGATCTTATCCTAGTCCACGCCTCTAAAGCAATAATGCTCACCGTCAAGTCCGCCCCAGACACTCCGAATCCACAGACTTCATCCATTGTCGTCCAGGAGGTCGAGTGCCACATTCCCCGTCAGCAGGGATACTGGATCATGGACGGACCAAAGGTTGAGATGGTGGAAGGAATCGAATCAGAAGAGTGTTTTTGTAGAGGAAGTCATGAGAACGACAAGCCAGAAACCACCCTGAAAGAATGCTTGGATGCTGCCACCGGGCAGGAGATACAAATCTTTGTCAGACCTCATGGAAGGTACCTGAAAACATCCATCCATCACTTGCCAGTCATTTGGTATTCTCTTTTGCTAATATTTCCTTCAAGAGACGTTCTCAAATACTACTTCAACGGCGCATGCCCAGAGTGCGGAGGAAGGAGTTGGTCCTGTCCCGGATGCGGAGGGTATGGCATTCGATTCCCTGATATCTTCGGCAGCTGTGGACGAGATCAGTCTTGTCCGGTTTGTCTAGGACACGAATTTGCTTTGGAAGACAAGCAAACGCACAGGGACCTCGAGACTCTCAGTAGCAAGCGCTCGGCTCCAGTCCTTTCCGTGGACGAAAAGATGCAGATCCGGGAGGAAATTCTTTCCACCAAGAGGAACAGATACGAGCTCATCAATGCCCGGAAGCAGGAAATGGGAATGCCCACGGAAGACATTGATAAGTTGATACAGGACGCTGAAAGGTGTCTTGATGAGTTCCCATGAGTATCAAAAGGCAGAAGCGCCAGCCCAGCATGCCCCGTCGCTAATAGATATTGAATGACTGTCTCTGGCTGGCCAGTCATTCTCTTTTCAAAGGCTGTATCTCTAGACCAAAAGCATAGGTGCCAGAATGAGTAGAAAAGTTTCTTCTTCTTCTTCTTCTTCTTCTTCTTCCCATATCGCTTATTGTTTACACATTTAAGGTCTAGAATAGTGAGAATCTCCAACGTTAAACGTGTCACTGAATCTTTAGACAGTATATAGGACTTATAAACAACAGAGAAAATGGATTGATGAAGGGATGAAATGGGGTACTATACAAGAGGGTAGTAGAATATAGATTATATGAACAGAATAATAGACTCTATCTTCTAGTTATGTGATGATACACCGGACATCATTCAGCACTCTCACTTCTCCAATATAGACAAGACGCGCGTAATGCGCCAGGATGAATATGTGAGGTGCTTTAGCAACGGAGATAATATGTGCAAACGTGGCCCTCGAGGTCTGAATCCTAAGCGGTGTTATTAACATGATTACCGGGATATAAAATGCTGAACCATCGGTCCTAAGACACGGACTCTACAATACGAAGAAAAGAAAGAAGAATAGAGAGAGAGAGAGAGAGAGAGAGAGAGAGAGAAGGGAGGGGGGGAGAATAGGGGCATAGAATAATAATATAGACAGTTGAATGGGGAAGACTAACTAGGTAGTTAATATAGGATGTTGGTGGTCCGAATCGTGTGTAGGGTACCGAGATGGGAGGGAGGGCTTGCGGAGCCGTTATTCGAAGCATGAAGAGGAAAAAGTTGCGTATATATATAATTCTGTTCATGGTATGCTTCGATATCGACGTTTCGGAATAGGACGCGCGCGTATATATAGATATAGGTGGATAGGGATATGATGTATAGAGGCGTGAGAGATCAGTCGTGTTTAGGATCTTCAGGAGTCGGCTCCAACGGAGAAGGCATGGGAAGTGGTCTAGGAAAGGATGTGGGAAGGGATTCGGAGAGCGGTAGAGCGTCCTGGAAGGGAACAGGGGAAGGCATGGAAGAAGTAGTAGTGGGTGGTATCGACTCCTCTGGTGGCGAGGTAACGCTGATCTTGTTGAAGTTCTGCACGAGCTGCTGCATGGTCGCTGCGCCGGGATCGTCTAGGGACAGTTTGAGGTCTACAATGAAGCGACTCAGGACCTCGTAAGAAGATGGTTGCGTGTCGCTCTCGGCCTCGAGTTCGGTGCGTATCAGTTGTGCCTCTGCTGCGGTGATGATGTTACTGCTCCGCGCCATGCCAACGATGCTCTGCGCTACGCTGCCAGCCAGTCGGAAACTCCGGGCTAGGCGTTGGTAGCCACGGATACAGAGCAGGAAGTAGAAACGAGATTCAGGGTTGGACGTGTCTTTCAGGACGTGGTTCGCGACATACAGCATGGCCGGGTGCCAGATGATCGCGGTGGTCGCAGTCTTGCTGTTGGACCGATAGATGTAAACAAGCCTTTGTAGCTGTCGAATTGATGCAATGAAGATGTCCCCCGGTCGTGTGCGCGAGAATTCAAACCCTGCTAGGTTTAAGTGCTGGGGTGATTGAACAAATGGACGAAAGGTGTCTAGGATGGCGGTATGGTACCAGATACTAAGCTGTTAAGAAGATACAAAAAGAAAGGAGGGAAAGAGCAAAGCACGTACTGAAGGTTTAGGACGTGATGCGGATTTTTGTCGCTTCGAAGCAGTTCTGGAGATAGGTTGTCGGCCCAGTTTAAAAGCCGTTGATAGATGGAATATGCGTCGTGGAGAGTGATAATTTTGGTAAAGGGTTTATGGTTATAATATAGTGACACCATATCATGAACAATGATAAAGAAGTGGCATAAAGCGGGGAATGTCTTGCCCATATAGGGAGGAAGCTCATTGTTTGGCAACATCGAACTACTCGAGCTTTGCCAGTCTCCAGGTATTGGATAGGAAGGAGGGCCGTGTATATGAAATCGCTCGTGAAAATAAAAGGACATGACCCTGATTTTGTTAGAAGGTGTGAGAGAGAGAGAGAGAGAGAGAGAGAGAGGCCAACGTTAGATAATTAAAACTGCCCCAGGCAGTGGCAGCACGGCAGCGCTGTAAGCCAGGGATTTTTGCATCATCCTCGAGGGTTGGAGGTATTGGGTCAAAAAGGTGCAGTCGCTGGGCCATCTGGGAACTTTCCTGAAGGAATTCCAAGCCAACAGCATCGACTCCAAAGCTGTTACATGCTATACTCAAGAGGAGCAGCGCTTGCACACTGGGAAGTGAGTCCTGCGTTCGAGCAGTCTGCCAGTTTCTCAGAGCTTCATAGTAGCAAGCGAAGCTGAGATGCGATGCATACGGCATGATGGCCGAATAGGCTTGCTATCATGTCTTAGCACAAGAGGGCGAGACAATCATCGAGGAGAAGAGAGAGGGGGAGGGGTTAGCTAGTCAGACTGGGCGGTCTTACACAAGCATAGCTCAGAAGAGCATTCACGAGGAGTTCCGAGCAGAAGTTGAGGCGACCCGATACCAGGTCATCGACAAACAGGTCGGCATCCAAAAAGGCTAGGACGGGCTGCTCGTTTTGAAGGAAGAGGGATATAGCCTCTGCTGCAAGCTCGTTGCTGATCGAGACATTGGTCCAGTAACTAATCTGAAGCCTTCTTAACCGGGGGTCGACCAGCTCCCGCAGCCCCGTTCCCCCCAACATGAGACTTTGCGGGTCGATTGACGATGGTGGTACAGACTGTGCATTTTTCTGATTGCGGAATTTAAAAAGAGGCTTGCAATTCAGCAAGTCGAGATCAATATTCTCCAGGGTCAGCGGTTCGAGCCGTGGGTACGAGCTCGAATGTCGAGCGATGAGCTCAACCTCATAGATTGAGCTCATGGGCGGCAGAACAGCGCTTGCAGCCTTCCCCAAGGACGGGGAATTGGTCGCCAAGAGGTTTCCCTGGATAGTAGCGAGCGCAGTGCTTGGGTCAGGGGCCGTTTTCAACAGCTGCAGAGCGCGGATGGCCTCCTCCTCGGAAACCGACTTGAGCAGCTCGTAGATCGCCGAGAGATCCCGCGTCTGATCTCTAAGGCTGTCATGATCCTGTCGAAGGGCTCTCGTCCGTCTGCCGTCGCTTTTCAGGTCATACACGCACTCGGTTTTCCTGGTGACACAGGCCACACACTTCGGCAGACCACCATTGCACTGATCACGGAGAGTTAGCGCTTCGATCTTCGGCGAACTACCGGTATCGAACAGGCCCTTATTTTATCAAGGAACTACCGGGATGCTCTGACCCACCTTGGCTCTGCGCTTTCTGCACGCGTTGCAAGCCCGAGATGCGTAAGTCACCGGTCTCAGTGAAGGCGCCGAAGGGAGGTGCTGCGCCGACGGCGCTGGTGTTGGACTGGACAGGGCGGTCGATCGGCTCCTCCCCAGGCCAGCACCAACCGGTGGGGGGGTCATGGTGGTCGAAAGATACCTCCTCGCTCTAGAACAGGGCGAGAAGCTGGAGCTGATCGGCTCAAAAAAACCTGACCAGGTCCAGGACTTTGTCTTTCCCCAGCGGTTCGATTGGGTTAGCGGCCTCGATGACGCAGTGTTTTCTGCAGAGTTCAGCGGATTAAGGGAATGGCACCGTGCACGTGCATGGCACGTGATTTATGCCTCAGGCAGGATTATTTGGGCAAAAGCAACGAGTATCTTATTTTATAACTTTAATATTAAAATAACGGTATATATTCATTACGCTAAATAATAGAACTAAAATAACCGATCACCAGGATAGAGTCAACTAGTCGTTTTTCAAATCAGAAAGTAGTACCCTTGCCAATCAATCTAACGCCGTCATAAATCTTCATCTTTTTGATCATCGTGTCTAGGCAGCGACGGTATTTCCAGTGGGTTTCGGTTGGTATTGCGAAAAGGTTTCCGGCCAGAAAATCATCTTCTCCTCTGTGGGGGTCGCGGCGATGAACTTGGGGATCTAGACCGATCAGCATCAGCGCATTGAACCTAGGCAAGGTATAGAAGGGAATTCAC
>NW_019208915.1:988047-1008326 GCF_001890105.1 Penicilliopsis zonata CBS 506.65
CCTCCACATGTTTGCCCGCGGATTGAACCGCACCGGCTTGCCCAAGCCGCCGGTCTTTTCCTGGTCTTCCCGCATGATAGCTTCGACTTCCTTCTGGATATCGGCAAAGGTATCGAATGGGATATAGGAAATATTATTCTCCAGACAGTATTCTTCGAGACGGAGACCGCGGCGGGCGAAGAGAACGTCTGCTTCCCGGGCAGCGGGTAGATCGGATACACCGTCTCCAATGAAGATGATGAGGGGAATTTCGTCCTCATCGCACGAGGCTTTGGCCTGCAGCCGCGCTTCCTGTACGCTCAGAGCTTTGTCGTGGCCGAGTTCCGTGTCGTGACGCCAGATAGGCTTCCACTCCGAGCCGTCGGCGCTAATCTGAGCATCGTTGGCGACAATCTGAATGTGTGAAGCCTGGGTTGGCGGGAAAACGAATAATGTTAGTGGGAGGTTTTCCATTTGGAGGGACAGTCTCGTCTGCTACCTACATCCTCTTCGCCTAGAAATGTGTCAAGCACCCTTCGCAGGACCGGCTTCAACCCGGCACTGATGACGTTGAACGGAATGTTGTTCGCCAGGCAGAACTTGTGGAATGCCGCAAAGTCCGGATCGATCTCGAGCGACTTTTCCATGACGCGGAAACCGTCTTCGAATGGGATGCTTAGCGATCCCCACATCTCTTCAGAGACGTCGCGGAAAGATCGCTCGCCAGACTTGATCTGCTCGTCGAGGCGCTGGCGGTGCTCAGAACCGCAACCGAAGTTGTCGAAGAGGACATGACCCGTATCTTGCATGAAGATGGTGCCATCAAAGTCTTTTTTTATAAACCCTGAGGTCAGATACACCCTCAAACATGATAAAATAGGTGATTGTGTAGTGCTATACTTACCGGAAAAGCAGATGATCTTGCGCTGAGCGTTCGCCATGATTTGGTAATGTAGTAGAGGATATTGGAACTCCGTAGCAACTCCAAATCAACCTCCTAAAGGCTTCTGCGGCAATCTATAAGTCTCCCTTTCCAATTCTTCTTTCCGATTCCTTTTTCGGTCCATCTGGACCATGACGTAGTGGTCTAAAAAAACTGCCAAAGTGGATCGATTCGATCGTGTGGGCCTGGCAGGAACCGGTTCTTATCAGTCCTTGCCACCACTACGAGAACACAGCCAAACGTGGCCCTGGTGAAGACCTCGATTCGCCATGGCTGAGGTAAGGCAGTCTCCAGCATATGGCGACAATGGGTTATTTCATAGCCACTCTTACTCCGTAGGCACCGCATACCCAAGCTGAGTCATCGTGACCCGGTGCTCTGGTCAGTGACTTCACTATGCCAAGAAGCTGAACGGACAGCACAAATCCTGGTTTTGAACGGTTGTAAACGATGATTACTTGCATGGCTCATTAGTTCAGTGGGGCACCGAATCACGGATGACCGTCGTGGATGGAAATCGAAGCATCGCTGTCTTTCCAGTCTTTGCCAGAATAAAATCCATGTTGGAGTATGGAGAAAAAAAAAAAATAGGGACTGTCAGGCAATTTTTGCGCAAATTCCCTACGACAGTCCTGACATAATGCGGTGGAACAGGTACCTACCACCTAGGCAGGGTTTCCAAAGAAAAAAGGAAGGAATTTTTCCCGAGGGGAGAACAATGGTGCCCGTGTGTCCGTATTGATTGGAGAATCGTCACGATATGACGGCGGGTGCGTCTTGAAGCCTAAATGCCTTGGATACAGGGCAGTGTTGAGTCAATCAAGTCCTATGCTCATCAATTTGTTGATTTATCGACGAAATAGGCTTGAAAAGAGGTTTCATTATGTATGCTCTTCTTCGATTTCAGCAGGGAAGCCCCTGGCCATTAGTAGAGGTACTTGGTATCTGCTTTGTGCTCTCAAGGCTCGCTAGACCTGCCAAGTAAGCGATCGACCTGGTTAAAAGTCGGTATACAGTGCACTGGCTTATGTGGTAATGGAAACGGATACTTCATGTCTCCTAGGAACGAGGGGAACGTTGCTTCGGTACCTAACATAGGTAGTTGTACGGAGGGACTCAGGGAGTGTTAGAAACCCCGTGACTAAAGCGGTCCCGTACGGCAGAATGATCCCTCTTCGTCTCGGTGGCCTCCCAGTCTTTCTCTAACCCGACATTAATAATGGGCTTGATCGCAGCCCTCCTGCCAACGAAATGAAAGGCTGCTCTGATCGGCTTCTTTCCCCTCTCCTGCTGGCGTCCCTCTTCGCCCCGCACAATGGTCTTGGCTCCTTTTCTGTAGGCTGCTGTGCCGTGCCTCGGGCATCGCACATACTATTCTCCACAGCGCCAGCCAGCACAGATCCATTTTAGTCTTTTTTTACCCCCCTACACCGCCCCCAAACGCCGCGACGTACTCCGTAAACAGGCTCGCTCGCTGTTGCTGCTGGTGCTGTCGCCGCCGCTGCTGCCGTTGAAATCGTTAGGAACAGGTTTCCTCTGTGTTTTCAGGCCTTGATTGTTCCCATTGCCCTCGTGGACCATGGTACGGATATCTGGGGATGATGGCCCTCTTGGCACGCTGCGCACATTGTTTCTGGACCACCAGCTCGGTAAGAAAGAACATCTGGTCATATTATTGGTATTATTGCTCTCCGTCCCAATTCTGACTTGTTGGACACCCAGCCATCTCGGCCGCCCTGCTGTTGATCCTGTTCACCACGCACATATTTCTTCCCGATGTCCGCCAAACCACTCGCACCTTCTTCGAGCTGTCTTACCATGACCCCGTCACCGATACATACACCCAAGGCTGGGATGACCTGCCGTATGTGGCATTCTGGGTCGTGGTATTTGTCGGTATTCGAATCCTTCTGATGGACTACCTGCTGAAGCCACTGGCGCTCCTGGGAGGGATTCACAAGAAGAAGGCGATAATCCGGTTCCAAGAGCAGGCATTTATTTTAATTTACCCCATCATTTTCTGGTCCCTTGGAATGGTAAGGAAATTAAATCCACTATGGTCGAGGGGAACAGCCTCCTCTTGCAGACATACCAGCTGACCAAAGCCTTTTTAGTATATCATGTATAATTCAAAATACTGGCTGAACCTGCGGGAGCTGTGGACCAATTTCCCCAATCGCTCGATGAGCAGCACACTGAAATGGTATTATCTTGTCCAGCTGGCCTACTGGATTCAACAGATAATCGTCGTCAATATCGAGGAGAAGCGCAAAGACTATGCTCAGATGTTTACCCACCACATCATCACGAGCGCTTTAGTTATTATGAGCTATGCATATTACCAGACGAAAGTTGGTAACGTCATTTTGTGCATCATGGACATCATTGATATTCTATTACCGGTAAATTTTTCTCCCCCCACCCCCAGCGCGGGCGCGCATGTATAAGCCCATGGCCACAGCTAAGTGATATACAGGCTGCAAAACTTTTGCGTTATCTCGGATATCAAACTGCATGTGATATTGCTTTTGGTGTTTTCATGGTCACTTGGTTCTTCTCCCGGCATATTCTCTTTCCCATGGTTTGCTGGTCAATCTATGCACATGTTCCCTCTACTATGCCGTACGGGTGCTATGATTCCGTTTCTGGAGCCCAGGTTTCCACGCCTCTCAACTCGCTTTCGGCATCTTCGCCCGATGTTCCAGCAGAATGGACCAATGCGATCCTGCCGAATATCATGCAATCCTTCCTTGACCCGGGGGGTGTTGTCTGTTTCAACCCTCGCATCCGGTTCGCCTTCCTGGGACTTCTCCTCTCCCTTGAAGCAATTATGCTGCTCTGGTTTGTCACGATTGCCAACATCGCCTGGAAGGTGATCCGGGGTAATTCAGCGGACGACTCGAGAAGCGACGACGAGGAGTCAGACGAAGAGGAGGATGTTGAGACGGATTCGGCAGAGAAGGTTCAAAAAGATAGATGTGCGTCGACAGGGACTTCCATTCCGTCGATTGGGATCCCACTTGAGGAAGAAGTGGGCGTGGAAGACCTGCATCTGGACAGAAGGCGAGGTGCACGGGTGCACGTTAGGCGAAGTGCTGCTGCTGCTGCCAATGGAAGAGGCGCAGCCACGAGAACGACCCGTGATCGAAAGGAGCTGCTGGGCAGGATTGGATGCGACGGCCCCTCATGAGCTCTGGATGCTGCATTACCTGCTTTTTTTTTTGTTTTGTTTTCTCCATCCCCTCCCAAATGAATATTGTATCCGCCGACCAGAATTGCCTGGGTGCTCATGTCCGGAGCTGTCTCTTTTCTCTCATTGCTGCACCTTGCATGCTGTACAGTACCGGTCTCAGCTCCGTCTTCGAGCCAGGGGGCTGCTGGACAGCCCGAATGCCTGTCCTATAATGCAAGGAGGAACGAAGGAATTTTGATAACGTCCAAAAAAGCTCCTCTTTTTCCTCTCATCTTCTTTTTAAAAGTATGCACTAAAAAATGCCTTGAGCAGGGCAGTAGCGAATCTTTAAATTACCAATCCATGCCCATCACATTATGTAGAGTATGGCCTTGTCACAGCGACTTGCTGATTAACAATCAGGAAATCAGCTAGAAACAGATCGTCTGATCACACTGGGAGAGTGATTGAACATCGTTCAAACCTGAAGACCTGGCTGCAATCGCAAAAGACGAAGCACCTCAAAAGGGCCCTTTTAGTTGAACGTGAATGTTACCAACCCCCTGTTGACTGACTTGCCCTCAGCTTCGAACACCGAGCAAATGCTACCATCAACTGCTCCGAGAATGCGAGGCAGAAAAAAGGAGAGAGAAAAGAAAATGGCGTGGACTTGGAACAGTGAGCAATGATCACGAGACTGTATCAGGTGACCCTCGGCTTAAAGCGAGAGCACGCAGAAAACTTGTCCATATTCCGTCCTTCTTCGTTGAGACTACACAAGGAAAGAAGGATTACCTTTTGTCACTGACTGCTTAACGGAGACAGGTTTCTTCATGGCTGCCGTATTAACAACCAGCCAGCCCGTCTGGATCTAGGTTGGTATTTCATTGAAGGGTTTAAAAGGGTAGGAGACTCCCTTCTCTCAACGCATCGTATCCCCATCAGTTTCATCATAAAAAACAAGCTGACGACTCCTAGACTCGTTTGAGATATTCAAGAGATCCTCGGCCTGCTCCCCGATAATGAAATACCGGCTGACGTTGATTCCCCGTCGGAAGTTTACTCTCTCAATCGCCGGAGCTGATGCAATATACAGCACCGTACATAAGGTATAAACCAGGACAGTAAATTGGCAGACGCTAGACGGGAAACATTATTGCTGACTTGACGACCTTTAGTGATTTCCCCCAAGTTAGGGCTTTCCCGCATAATTTGTTCCAACCTCCAAACGATGATGCAATCGTCTGCGAGCCTGATCCTTCAATTAATGAGGTAGCACGAAACCCAGCCATTGGCTCATTAATGGAGATATCTGTGCAAGAGACGTCATGGGATCATTGGCTATGCGAATGCCGAGCCTATTTTTGAAGCCGAGGTGGAGACAGTAAGCAGTAAGCAGTAAACACTACTACTCCGTAATGCTCTGGCTAACTAGTTCGTTGGTACTAGACAGATAGTCATTGAAACTTGTGGATCCTTCTTACATAAAGCAGTTCTCTATTCAATTGATTCACTTGTGGAAAGGTAGCACTGCTTCTCACGATGGACGTCGAGAATTCTCAGCACCTGGCTGCTGCTGTACAGAAGATAAGAGAAGGGTTCATGAAAACAACCTAGACTATCTCCATATATGACCAGCAAGCTGCAACCAGCTGAGATATCACATTCAAAGGCCCAGTACGGTTCAGCAAGTTCATTGTGCCAGAGCTAATAACAGAGGATAATATCTGATATTTGCTCCTGAACCTGATCGACAGAGCAAATGAAAAGAATATTAGCTATGACTGACCAGATACAGAACCACTGCACCTCGAATGGACCGGCTTTCGTCTCGAAGCTAGCAACAACACTCCTGAGTCCTTTCTATTAGCGGAAGACAAATTCCAGAGGCTGACAAGAATGGGGGCGCTCGCTCAATCGACGGGAGCCAAAGTGCTGATGGTCCGTAAGCGTCTGGCACCCCAGCGCCCCTTTCCCGCCGCTTTGCTTGATGCGTTCCAAGCCTATCTGGCGCTGCTGCCTTCGCCTCCTGGGTCCCTGCACAAGTCCGTACTGCCCTCGTCGATTGTCGTGGCGGACGACGGTGCCGGTACCTGCCTCGCCATGGGTCTCCTGCAGGTGCTTCTCCAGCTTCAACGCTGCAAGACCGTGCAGCCGGCAATTCCAGCCGGAGTGACCCTGCTGAGCCCCACTTCTGATCCCACCGATTTGTCCCTCTCTTTTGAGCGCAACCAAGCACAAGGACGTTTTCCCAGTGTCGTTCGAGAAAGTACGGCACCTCGAGCCGGTGATCCCCCCCTGTGCGATCTAGCCCACGCGTCCGCCGCGCGCCAACGTCTACAGCGAAGCAGGCATGTTGGCACGCCCGCTCGCATCCCCTGTAGCAGCGGAGGACTGAACCAGATCCTGGCCTTAATGGATTGCATCGGGGGGAGAGCAGATTTGTCGAGACTAGTCGCGCAGCTTGCCCACTCGCAGGGTGATGAGAAGCTCCCACATACTTTCTTCTGGTTTTTCCGTCATGCACCGCAGACAAAGCGGATTCTGGCCGGTTGGGCGCAGGCCATTCTGGCCTTCGGTAGAAGTGAAACGCCATCCATCCATACCCGCGGCTTGATCATTGAGCCCATGGATATCGAAAACCCTGGTGCCCTATACATTGGCCGAGGCGAGGGAGATGACGTGGGAGAAGACTTTTGCATACAAGATCCCCCGCTCCCATTGGGATCTTCAATCATCGTTGTGATGCATACGGTGATAGCCTTTATATAAGCATCTCATGGACAGTATACTACGTTTTGCTTGGTATAAGTCAGATAACATGTCGAGAATTCACATTCTTTTCTATAAACAGGACAGTCTAGGATATCCACTTATTCTAGGCACTTCAACAAGTCTAGAGAGAACCGGAGTGGGTAGTCTGCAAGTGGACATCCTTATGGACAAGCTATACGGAGTATATGGAACGCTCGACTGCGGGAGCAACCTAAAGGCGTCTGGAGCACCGTACGAGGGCCTCACCAGACAGACGTCTTTATCAGCCGAGTACTACAGAGGCGAATAAAAAGTGTATGGGTGCAAGACTTGGGGCATGTGTCTTCCGGGGTCTACGTGATTGGGACGTCGGTCAAAGCCTGGCAGAGATTCGGCCGAACTTGTGTTTGATAGCGAGGAAGCAACCGTATAGGAGGTGCATTTTCATTCAAGACACGATTCGCTTGATCAAACACTATCCTTGAACGAGGCGATTCTCATGCCTCGAAATTTGGCGATTTTGCGACCAGAAAGCGAGCGGCAAACGATACTCCGTACAGTCAGGGCCTCTAAGATTGACTCATGCCTAAGCCGAGGCGGCTGTTGCCCTAGAACTCAACTCCTTCTCGACTAACGGCTTTGCAGACGTCGGGAGTCAGTCAACGAGTCAGCGATGTATTCGAGGTATGCTAAGAGGCATTTTTGTCAATCTTGGGCGATGGATCAAAGCTTCTGCCAACGGCATTGCAAAGTGGATCCACAGTCTAGATGCCAGTCCCCACACTGGCATCAAAGAGATGCGAGTGCGAAAATCCCTGTTTTTTTTTTCTCCGTTTGACAGTTCGGCCCTAGCCTCGAGATCAATCGGACAAAACCTCAATCGTCACGCCTTGTTGTGTGACAGGCCAATTCCAAATATTTAACCTGTTTCTCATGCATTGCACTCCAGTCGGCTAAAAATGCCAGTTGAGTCAGGATAGACAAGTTCCTCCGCACAAAGCGAAATCAAGTACTCCGTAATGACAGGCCCTTGGGGGGGGGGGACTTCGTATCGTGTGCTAAATCGGGTACCTCCTGAACTCGAGCTGCCGCACTGGATACGTCCAAAAACGGGTCACCGCGAACAGGGGGTCCCGAATACAAAGAAATATCTCTTTCCCTGTTATCATGAAGTAGACAACAGCGTAGTGGAATAAAATACCACATCATAAGTATGTAGTATACAGATACACTCCAACTCCATACTCGAAGATCCAAGATCTGTCAGATCTGATCTGTCGGCCCCGGTCCGTGCGCCCCGCCACGATGCTAGCGCAGGTTGCTAGCCAATAGAATGGGTTTTGGCGTGTACCTGCCGATCTTGAAGGTTTAGTAAATTGGTAGGTATTACTTGTTACTGCTTAGGTAGGTAGTTAACTATACATACATACTCCGTACTACATACTACATAGTAAGAGAAATATAACTAAATCATACAGAGTATGTCAGATGAATGGTAGTGTTTACTGATTACTCACCACCATCCCCTCGTACACCACCGACCTCTCACTACTCCCCTCACTACTCCTGTCCAGCGGTTTGGTCTGCACCTGCACGACATGTTGGACGGTGATCCCCCCCATCTCGACGGCCGCGAGATTCACATCGTCGATGTTGTTGCCGAGGACATTACTTCGCGCTGTGATCTGCGTGGTGACGGCTGCCCCGCTTTCGTTGCGACGGCCCTTGTCCGTGCCTGATAGAGAGGGGGGGCGAGGATCTCGAGTGACCCAGTGGATCATCAGGACACAAAAGAGGACTAACCGTTAGTATATATATATATTATAGTGGATAAGATAAGGATAGAGGCGAAGCACGTACTGTCTGCATTACAGCACATAAGACAGATCCAGGCATGCTCCCCCTTGAGAACCATCAGAACAGAAAGATTCCTAGTAGGATTAGTAGAGATCAGAACAGATACTGGGTAGGAAAAGACATACACGATACTCGAGGTTAGGGTGCACAGACTGCCGAGGAAAGATCGCAGAGCAACGGATTTCAATCCGGCGTTCTGGTTCTGGTACGAATATAGTTCTATAGGAGTTAGTCTGTACCTGGTGTCAACGAGTTGATGATTATGTCAAGGAAACTTACTTCGTAGGGGAATCACGAATAGAAGAGTCAGATTACACTGAAATTAGCCACGTTCAAGAAGAGGGAGAAGACGAAGTACATTAACAACTGCATCGAATATGATTAATGGAAGCATGACTTTGGTCTGCATGCCGATAACGCATGTTCCGTGTCTGATGTAGGAGATGCGATATACGAAGTTCAGAATGACGAGGACACAATAGGGAGCTAGAGCAGTTGACAATTAGCAGTGATCCTTATATATATATATAATCTACTTGCCCAGCATTCCGAAGCAGTTGAGAAGGTATAGTTTCGACTTGAGACGGGGGGTCCGAACGCTGCGAACGAGATACTATGCAATATTAGACAAAGAACACTGTACGATCATTTAGATACGCACCACTTTTTCCACGAGGAAGTAGTAAATGAGCTGTATTCATTAGAACATGCAAACTGAAAGAGTAGTGATGACAGATGACATACCACCTGTTGCTGTTAGTATGGTACGGAGTATCAAGCATAGTAGACTAAAGGGAGGGAATACCTTGGTCGACATATAACACACCAGACAGACTAGAATCGCCGCGGAACAGACGCCCTCCGAATCGAGACCGAAGCCATGTTCCAAGACGCTGGTCGTGATGATGAAGAGAATGGAGTCGATGTAGATGGCAAATACCACTAATAATTATTGCCAAAGATCAGCTTGCTTGGATATTTGCTCGACGGTCGGACCGATTTGCTTACACCATCGCATCAGAGGCATCTTAGACCAGTGTTCTATATTCCGAAGACGGTCGGCTGGATCGTATGGTTAGATTTGAATCATGGATGAAATAATCATGGATGGGAGATGAGAGATGCGCATACTCAAGCATAATGCTAATACAACCACAGTGAGCATTGAAAGGAAGGTGGACAGGACGGAGCCTGCAACAGGGACGGCCATGGTAGCGTCAACAGGATATAGACAGAATAGAAGAATACAATCGATCCAAAGCAGTAGAGAAGAGCCAAGTATATGTATCCAGACCCTCTTCGGCAGTGAAATCGATACGTCAGATCGGCAAAAGTGACCCTGTCGGCCACTATCGAATGCATCGTATCGGAATCGGGGCTGTCATATAGTTAGTTTAGCTGATAGTTAAGTTACCAGACAGGGGTTGCGAGTATAACTATGGAATAATTCAAGTTTCATATACCATTACAGAGTAACGAGTCAGATAGCACCGACTCAAGTGATTTATTGAGATCGCTGGTAAAACACAACCAGAACAGCAGCGAGCCTGCAAAGTCGGTAAACAACGGTACGGAGTACTCTTGTAGAATATGGAAGCTGACGCAGTAGTGGAGGCGAAGATGGATTTCGCAGGATATTGTGAATAGATACCGACTGCCAGTCATGAAGGACGACGACGAGGAGATCACCGTGGATTCCAGCCACCTTTCGTGTGGCAGCAGATCCCCCCGTGGACGCGCAAATATTCGGCTTCCCTTTCTTCCTCACTTTCCAGACGCAGCCTCGAGCAACGACAGGCGCATTTCCGCAGGTCAAACCACGCAAGAAGGGCAGCTCAGGTAAGCAGCAAACCATCCCAGCCAGTCTAGCCAGGCGCTTGAGCTGAACTGACGGTCCATCGCAGTAGGAGCAATCCGAGGAAACGTCCTAGAATCTGGGAAGACAGCGGTTATCGGATGTCGTACGTCTCTGCTCGAGTCACTGTGACGGTAGAATTATTAAAAGCATGTCTTATTCTTCTCCGGAGTAAGTAGTCTAGAATAACAATAATTAGTTGCGTATAGGAAACCAGTCAGTCGTGTTAAAATGACCTGAAACCACACAGTCATCGTATCGTGTCCAGGAGTCTTTTAGGTAGCCACATTACAGTCTCTCTGCACACACCCGGCTTCGTTCATTCTAGAGATTTTATCGGTCTATCCTTTCCTCCCATCAACAGTTTAGTACTTTATCTAATCCTCTCGTTCATTTCCATCGCCCTTGAGGGTATACTGCCTACGCTGGCTGACTGATAAGCAGTGCGGTCGTACTCACTCTCACCCTCCCTTACCACCCCTGAGTGTCTATCAACGAGATCAATGGATAGAGACCAATGATACCAGGCCGTGTAAATACTTGATATTGAGATTGAGACACGAGTCGATGATATAATGATATTATATATACTAGTCATAGATGAACTAGATGCCGTTCTATTGTCTGTGAACCCGGAGATAGGAAGATCAAGGAGAGGCAGACTGTATCTTCAAGTCTCACAAATAATGTGTGTCTAATTTAACAGCTGATACTGCTTAATCCTTAAAATCTAGAGTTAAGCAATAAATAATATATATAGATATATGTATACTATATTACTGTCAACTGTTACTGTGATTATGCCGATCGCATCCTTGCCTATCTCATTCCCCGCATTGCATTCCGATTCTTCCCCAGATTACAGCTGGTAGATTACGCAGTAGAGAATTATACGATAGTTTTATATTGACACTTGAATATCTAGTATAGATTAGTTATTATTATTTTATTTATCTTGTTGACAGAAGTATTGAGGCAATAAGTGAAGTGGCCGAGTATGGGCCCATAGTTATTGTCTTCCACATGCACATAATAGCCAGTATTAACCAGTAAATGTTACATAACTGCTACATAATAGCCAGTAATGCCTAGGCAATAATTACATTTGCTAGGCATTTTAGGTATTTATATAGCCCCCAAACCCGGCTTTTATGTTCGGCGGGATCGACTGAGCAGCAACTATTCACAGTCAGACGAGGTAAACCTACCCAGGTGGTAGTTTAGTTGCACTACCAAATAAATACTTCTTCCTTCAATGGACTCTCCCGTGATTATCGTCGGCGGTGGTCTGGCCGGTCTGGTGGCCGCCCGAGAACTGTCTCGCCGCAATGTGGCCTCGGTGATTGTCGACCAGGAGAACGAGGCGAACCTGGGCGGGCAGGCCTTCTGGTCGCTGGGCGGCCTGTTCTGCGTCGACTCGACGAACCAGCGCCGACTGGGAGTCAAGGACAGCCGGGAGCTGGCGCTGCAGGACTGGCTGAGCACGGCACGCTTCGATCGCGAGGAGGAGGACTACTGGCCTCGCCGGTGGGCGGAGGCGTTTGTGGATTTCGCGACCGACGAGCTGGAGGCGTACGTCAAGGAAGCCGGACTCGCCTTTGCGACGCTGGGTTGGGCCGAGCGTGGCAGCGGCAACGCAGGGGGCCATGGCAACTCGGTGCCTCGCTTCCATCTGACATGGGGCACGGGTCCGGCGGTCGTCGACGCGTTTGAGAAACCCGTGCGGGCCGCGGCGGCCAAGGGGCTCGTCGAGTTTCGCTTCCGCCACCGCGTCGACGAGCTGGTGGTGGACGAGCAGACGGGCGCCGCTGTGGGCGTGCGTGGCCATGTCCTCGAGGCGTCGACGGACTCGCCGCGCGGGGTGGCCACCAGCCGCAAGGTGGTGGACGCGTTCGAGATCCGCGGCAGCCATGTGCTGCTCGCGACGGGCGGCATCGGCGGCAACGTCGAGCTGGTCAAGAAGCACTGGCCGGTCGACCGGCTGGGGGCGTACGTGCCGCAGTCGTTTGTCGTCGGGGTGCCCGCCCACGTCGACGGGCGGATGCTGGGGATCGCCCAGCAGGCGGGCGCGAATGTCATCAACAGCGACCGTATGTGGCACTACACCGAGGGACTGCAGAACTGGAACTCCATCTGGCCCGACCACGGCATCCGCGTGCTCTCGGGCCCGTCGTCGCTGTGGCTCGACGCCCAGGGGAACCGCCTGCCTGCCTTTCTCTTCCCGGGCACCGACACGCTGGCTACGCTGGAGCACATCTGCCGTACGGGCTACGACTACACCTGGTTCATCTGCACCAAGACCATTGTGGCGAGCGAGTTCTCCCTGTCGGGCTCCGAACAGAACCCGGATCTCACCGGCAAGAACTTCCTCAGTCTGCTCTGGCAGCGTGTCTTCAGCTCCGCCGGCCCGCAGCCCGTCCAGGCCTTTCTCGACCACGGACCGGATTTTGTCGTCGAGGCCTCGCTCGAGGACCTGGTCGCGGGCATGAATCGCCTCGCCAAAGAACGCGGTGGGCCCCAGCTGAGCGTCGACGAGGTCGAGCACACCATCCGCCTGCGCGACGCCCAGCTCGACAACGCCTACACCAAAGACGCCCAGCTGATGTTGATCCGCAACGCCCGTGCCTTCTGGCCCGAACGACTCACCCGCATCGCCAAACCGCACAAGCTGCTCGACCCGCGCCACGGCCCTCTCATCGCCGTCCGTATGAACCTGCTCACCCGCAAGACCCTCGGCGGCCTCCAGACCAACCTCGACGCAAACGTCCTCCGTCCGGACGGCCAGCCCTTCCCCAACCTCTATGCCGCGGGCGAGGTGGCGGGCTTTGGAGGCGGCGGTGTCCATGGGTACAGTGCTCTCGAGGGGACCTTTTTGGGCGGCTGTATCTTTACGGGAAGAACGGCAGGCATCAAGATTGCCGAAAGCAAGGCTTAGTAGTATACAGTATAGTACCTCACTAGATCATCTCATATACAACCTTCGGACACTCCAAAGGCAATAGATGCTTGACTCCCTCTACCACACGCAGAGATACCTTCACCCCGTTTTCCTGTAGGAACCGAGCAACACCACTCTCCACCCGTTCCCTGGGTTCGACAAGATCCGAGCCTCCCACAAGTATCTTTGCTGTGATCTGCTTCTTCGCTTGCAAGCTGGACAACGCCCGTGCAACAGAGTCGGTGATATCCTCCTGCATTCCGTACGAGGGCCACGCTTTCTTCGCCCACTCATGGCCCGACAAACTATCCCGAACGATCATCTCGACATCCGCAGCCGAGAGATTCTCCATGTTCGCGAGGATATGCCGGATATTCCACACGACGGATTCCTCGGTCGCGTATGCCTTCTGCTGTTGTTCTTGGATTTCACCCGGTAGTTTCAGCGGGGTAGGTGGTGCAGGCGCAACGAGGACGAGGGAGTGCAGTTTCCCTCGTATGCGATCTGACAAGGCTGGTATCGTGGCGAGAGCTACTTTGCCCCCCATCGAATGTCCGACTAGAATGAATCCATTGTCGAGGGAGGTCTGTCTTTCGTCCGCCATCTTCTCGAGAGTGCCCGCCACATCATCCGCCATGATGGAAATAGAATAGGCGGTTGGATCGTCTGGACAGAAAGACTGGCCCCAGCCGCGTAGATCGAGGGAGAGGATGGGATATTCCTCTTTCGCCAGAGAGATGACTTTGTGCCATGTTGAAGAGGAGCCGCCCCAGTAATGGAGGAAGACGAGGAGGGGTCTTGTACTTGTATACGACATGAGTGAAGGGAGTAGAGTAGGTAGAGTGAGTAAGAATAAGAATAAGAGTGATTGAGAATAAGAATAAGAATGAGAGTAGAGAGTAGAAGGGTATAAATATTATTCTATGATTCCACATGGTGAGATTCTTCCTCAGGCTATTGATATGATTCCTAAGGCTCCATAATGATTCCAAAGAGATGAACTAATATAATAGAATATGATATAATATAACATAATATAGCTTATTATAATATAGTTTAATATTATACTGTACTAATAATGTAATCTCTAATACCCTGTCTACTATAACTAGTACTGATACCTCAGGCTCTCACTCTTCTACTGGGGACAGTCAGACTACTTGACTTCACTCACTCAACTCACTTAATGGACAGAACAAACCCCCTCCCACCCCCCAGTCGCCGCAGAGATAAACCACAGCTCTCCTGCAATCTATGCAGACGACGAAAGTAAGAGATCCTAGTACTTTCACTGGCTACGGTACATGCTGACTGGGAGACTCAAATGTGACCGCCGACAACCATCGTGCGGGACCTGCGCCCGTCGCGGGCTCTCGCTGTCCTGTCAATACGTGGGATCGAATAATCAGAATACAACTCCTGCTCCTGCTACTAGTCACGACTCGGCATCGTTGAATATCATGCAAGAGCGGATCAGCCAGTTGGAGACGCTGGTGATGTCCTTGGCAGACAAGAGAGCCGCACAGGAGACCAGGGAGAGGTTTGACATCGACAATGCTGACATTAGCCATACCTACGGGCGTCTCAGTCTGGAAAACGAGGAGACGAGTTATGTGGAAGCCTCGCATTGGACGGCAATTCTAGACGGGGTGAGTTCTAGAACAATACATCAACTTGATTATAGTCACTATGCTGACTGTATCAGATTGCAGAGCTGAAAGACCACTTTGATCATCCTGCAGAAAGAAATCTTCCCCTATCTGCTCCGGACAGAGATACCCCCATGCTGCTCTACGGAAAGAATAAACACGCCTCGAGAGAGGAGATCCTAGCAGCTGTCCCGCCAAAGGAAGACTCGGATCGCATGGTGAAGCGATTTGCAGAAGCGACATACCCGGCACGAGGTGTGTGCCACTCCGAAGTGATATATGTTGGGGTTTGACTAAGCAGATAATAACAAGCGTTGATCCATCTTCCGACGTTTATGAAGCAGGTAGGCTTGGCTTGTAGTCTATTACTGACGTCTGCTAACAGGTGGTTTACAGTATGAACGCTTTTGGTTGAATCCATCAGAAACGCCAATCATGTGGATCGGTCTCTTTTTTTCAATTCTCTGTCTAGGAGATATGTACCTCGAGTCTGACGCCAGAGACAACCTCGACGGGCTGTACTCCCCACCCCTGTTCACAAACACCACCAATAAGTCCTTTTTGTACCGCGAGAAGACGGTTCAGTGTCTTGTCCTGGGAAAGTACACCAAAGCGGTCCCCTTTGTCATTGAAACGCTGGGCATCTACCTGCTCGGAGAGTCGATCCAATGCGAGGACACCGAGGTCGGCTTCTGGGTTCTCGTCGGCGTCATTGTCCGCCTGGCCCAGCGCCAGGGCTATCACCGCGACGCGTCTCGGTTCTTCCCGCGCATCTCGCCCTTCCATGCAGAGATGCGACGGAGACTCTGGGCGATCGTTTCCCAGCTGGACACGACCATCTCGGCGCAGTGTGGTCTGCCCCGGATGCTTCGTGAGGGTCAATCGGACACGGCCGAGCCGCATAATCTTCTAGACGAGGATCTCGACGAGTTTATGACCGAGCTGCCACCCTCGAGGCCGGATACGATGCCCACGCTGATCGGTGCAATCGTCGCAAAGTGTCGCCTGGTCGCGGCCTTTGGCAAGATCGCGGATCTTAACCTGACCACCACCGACTCAGTGCCATACGCCAAGATCCAAGAGCTCGATACCCTCCTCAACGAGACCTACCGGAACATCCCAGACTGGCTACAGGTCCTTCCGATGACCGCATCGCCCACCGACTCGCCCTTGATGATCATCAGCAGCATCTTCATGACTCTGAATTTCCACAAGGCGCAATGTGCCCTGCACCGGCGATATCTGCGATGCACAAGCCCGGACAGCGAACTGCACGCCTACTCGCGAACCACATGCATCGACGCCGCGCTCACTATCCTGCAGTGCCAGCAGACTCTCGACCGCGAGCTCCGGCCGGGTGGCTATTTATCAACTGTGAAGATGCCTATTTCGTCCGCATTACAGACCGAGTTTCTCCACGCAGCCACGATCCTATGTCTCGTTCTGGATGACCACTTGAACCGGAACGGCCAGGGCGACGATGATACACAAGAACTCGAGCTGATGAACCGTATTGTTCAAGCGTTGGATCGCTCGTACTCCTTCTGGGTCTTATCGAAGCAATCTTCACGCGAGGCCCGAAAGGCTGCCGAAGCATTACGGATTGTTCTCACCAAGGCGGGACGGATGAGGTTTGCTGACGATACTGCTGGGGGGTTGATTGATGACGCCGTTATTCCCGACTTCCCTGATCTTTCTACAGCGGTACGTCCAACATACACTCTTACTTCTGTGAGCAAGCTAACCGATTGAAGCCGTGGGATTTCCCATACTCTGGCCCTGATATCAACGATCTCATCCAGATGGATCTGTATAGTGTAACTCCGTCAGCGCTCTTGACTGGTTCGCCTTAACTCCGCCATCGGATTTATCAGCGGAGCATCGGAGGGTCGTCATCTATAACTATAGTTCAAGAATTTGCATATTCCAGCCTTCTCAGAAAGGAATTAACTACTTAATTCTTGCATCAATCAAAATACACAATATGTCTCACACTGCAGCCATGGTGTCTTCCGCGGGCATCCCGTTGAGCGTTGTCTCCCGCGCCACACCCACCCCAGGACCAAACGAGGTCCTCGTGGCAGTCAAGGCCATCGCCTTCAACCCCGTGGACATCGCCCAGCGCGACATGGGCCTCTTCATTGAATCATACCCGGCCGTCGTGGGGTGCGATGTCGCGGGTGTCATCGAGGCGAGAGGCGCGGACGTGACGGACAGCGCATACCAGCCCGGTACGCGAGTGACAGCCTTAGCCTCCTCGTTCTACATGCAAGGAAACCCAGACTACGGTGCGATGCAGGAGAAAGTGGTCGTGCCCATCGCGGCCGTGACGCCTCTTCCGGACACGCTCGGGTTCCGCGAGGCATGTATCCTGCCGCTGTCCGTCTTCGTCTCGTGGACCGGGTGGACCGTCCTAGACATCCCACACGAGCGGAACGTCGCAAACTCCTCCTCTGTGTCTAAAACCCCGGGAGTGATTGTCTGGGGCGCGGGGAGCAGCATGGGCACCTCAGCAGTGCAAACAGCCCGCTGGCTAGGATTCACCGTGTACGCGACCGCCAGCCCGAAACACTCCACATACCTGCATGGGCTTGGGGTGTCGCGCGTGTTCGACTACAAATCCCCCGTCTCGGTCCTCAAGACGGAGATCAGCCAAGCCATGGAGCAAGATAACCTCTCCATCAACAAGGTCTTCCTTGCAGCGGGGCAGGTCGCACCCGCCATCGAGATCCTACGCGCCATCAAACCCGACTCGGAAAGAGGGATCATCGCCTCCGCCCCCCTCGTCCCCGCCGATCTTCCTCCGCTAGGTGACGACCTCGAGGTCAACTTCATCCTGCCCCCGTCTGACCCGGTGGCCAGGGAACAACTGGCAGGTTGGATCTTCAATTCCTGGCTTCCGGGCCACCTCGCTTCGGGGGAGTTTGTCCCCGGGCCGGCTGTTAGGGTTGTGGGATGTGGACTTGAGGCGGCGAATACGGCCTTGAATGAGTTGAGGGGTGGCGTTAGTGGGGAGAAGCTGGTTATTGATATAAGTGGTGATGTATAATCATCATCAATACTGAGCATCTACCTTAGGAATCTTGTCATTGTGAAAGTACGTATAAGTAGATGTATGAGTGCCATTTCTAGTTGAAATAGATATCGAACAATAGAGACTAGTTAATGATACTTATACTTGGTATTGACTGCTAGGGTTAAGGTGTCGCTGCCTGTACGGAATATTACTAGTCAAGGTAGATACACGGTTCCTTTCTAGCAGCTTCACTCTATCAGCGCTGGTCTGCGAGGGATGTTCTGAATTCGGAAATCATCAATTCAAGGGCTATTTATTATACATGCAGTGTCCGGCTTCCGCCTATCGTACGATTAAAAATAAAGAAAAATATTTGCCTGATAGTGATCTATCGGAAATAGCCATACTCTGTGAGGCAGGAAGAGGACATGATTTTCAGACGCCGATAATAAGCTATGCAGAGACGCCCTATACTGCAGATAGGGCTTCGAGGGAGGTCTGCTGCCTGGGTTTATGGGGCAGGAAATCTGGATGAGGCTGTTCGGGATCTTGTTTCCAGGCTTGTCGTAAGGGTGTAGGGATTCAAAGATAATGCGGTATCAAAGGGTATAGGAGCGGATAGAAGGGGTGGTAGAAGTGCTGTCAGGAGCTTCAAGGAGCCAGCAAGTGGATTTACGAGAACTTGCGCGTGATCTTGGCGATGACTAGGTAAAGTCAGCACATGAAGAGAGAGAAAAAAAACAGAAACACTGAGTTCATACCGTGCAGTCCAACGACAGAGAAGATGAATCCCAAGCTGAGGACCAGCACAACGACCGGGTCAACCCGCAGGCCGGGGCTCTCGTCAGTGTACAGCTTGAGCATGGTGCCCGAGGAGCCACCGGCGCCAGCGGCGCGGGTCGAGCTCGGGCGAACATTGCGCAGCGACTCCTTGTGGTCCGCCGTGGCACGGCGACGCATGGCCGCGCGGGGGCCACCAGGAGGAGTGGGCGAGGAAGGGCGACCGGCACCGGACGCGGCGGCGACGGGGCCAGAGGGAGACTTGGAGTCAGGGCCAGACTCGGCACCAGATGTCAGCGGGGAGGCAGGACGAGGGGAAGCCTAGAGAAGAGTATTAGTTGGAATTCATTCAGAGAAAGAAAGCGGTCTTGATTTCTCACCATTGCAAGGGTATTAGGAAAGAAAGTGGCTTAGAGAAAATAGAAAAAAAAGGGGGGGGAAGTGGGAAATAATTCGGAATGAACGTGTATGTGATTATAAGAAATCAATTGCAGAACCGAGACCCGTTGCACAGAGATAACGAAAAGGGGTGGCAGTGAGGTTGGAGAGGCGAGGTCGCGAGTTTGACGTTGAAGAGGCCACGCTCACGGTTTCCACTATGCTTAAGCGGCTAGCCTCCCCCAGTCCCGTGACTTGATCCGATCCAATTCCAGACTCCAGTGCTCCACTATGACTTTCATCGAGAGGTCAAAATACAGCGTCATTTAATCGATTGAAAAGAAAATAAATAAATGAAAAAAGGAGTATATTCATTAGATTGCTGATTGGTCAACATCAACACGCTCATTGCAGGTACTATAAGACAAGAATCTCTGATTCCTGCCACTCCGTCCCCACACTCTCAGAGCATCCGATTGCTACTCATCGCAAAGGTCCATACACAAATACATGACAAGAATTTACATACTGGTGACATTTCAGGGTGGATGAAGAGTCGGGGAGGCTAAGATAGAAAGGCTCATACATCGAAAAACCATCTTTCCTGAGAGAGATAAATGAATATAGGAAATGCGTTCATGCTTTAGGGCTTGGTTCAAATCAACGGAAAAATAAATAATTCATGGGAAGAGGTATCATGTTGGAGAAGATCCATGTCTCAAAATGTAGCAAGATAAATCAGAAAAAGGGGAAAGTTAGGAGGGTTCCATACGGCGGCTATCGTCATCAGCCTGGAAGTCCAGCTCAGACTCCCGGACTAGGGAGATCGCTTGCCAAAGGGAGAGAAAGAAAGGGAAAATCGGGAATCAAAAGTGAGAAGAAGAAAAGCTTGGGGTATAATTCCTTTTGTACGTCCTTGCCAAAATTTGTACTCTTTCCTACCGTCGTTCATTAATTT